>NW_009722204.1:0-14357 GCF_000703405.1 Apaloderma vittatum | reverse complement strand
TGTCTTCATAAAAGGCTGTCAGGTTGGTCCACCATAGGGGGCTAGTTAGCTCAGTAGTTTGAGCGCAGTGCTGACACAATGACAACACCGAGATCATGGGGTTGATTCCCGCTCGGTCCCCATGTGTTGCCTGGTCTAGTCGAGAGGTGGCGTCCCTGCTCATGACAGGGAGATTGGACTAGGTGATCTCTAAGGTCCCTTCCAGCCTAGGCCATTCTATGATTCTATGACTTCCCCTTAGCAAAGCCATGCTGACTGCTCCTAATAACCTTCTTATCCTTGATATGCCCAGAGACGGTGCCAAGGATAAGATATTCCATCACCTTTCCAGGGACGGAGGTGAGGCTGATCAGTCTGTAGTTACTCGGGTCATCCTTCCTGGCCTTCTTATAGACTGGGGAGACATTCGCTTTCCTCCAGTCTTCAGGCACCTCACCTGTTCCCCACGACTTACCAAAGATGATAGAGAATGGCCTAGCAATGACTTCCACCACCTCCCTCAGCACCTGTGGGTGCATCCCATCAGGGCCCATGGATTTATGGATGTTCAAGTGTTCAAATTGATCCCTAACCCTGGCCTCCTCAACCAGGGCAAACTCCTCCTTTATCCTGACTTCCTCTGGGGCCTCAGGGGACTGAGGCACCTGAGGAAAGTCTCCAACAGTATAGACAGATGTCAGGAAAGAATGCAAACCAGATGGACTACTGAGCAGAGGAATTGGGTAGAGATAACCAGCAGTACATGGGGTCAGCCTCTGAATACTCAGAGCAAGACCATCGGGTAGCGGTCGGCACAGCTCGTCATCATCTGGGCTAGGAGTTTGGTCCTCTCTTTCAGTACTGAGTAGGAGGGTGGTGTTATATTTGAATATTAGAATTTAACTTTCTTTTCTGCTGCCCTCCTGCAGGCCACAGAGACTCCAGCATTCAATACAGTGAATTTCCTCTCTACTGTTTTAAGACTCATGGTCAACACCTTGTGTCAAGCACTTGCAGCTTAGCAGAATGAGGCTTTGACACTGGGTGCCAGAACCTGCAAGAGACATGCTGGCCACAGGTCTGTGTTTTGCCTTCAGTTGAGTCACTCTGAACATAACACAAGATTTTGATGGAAAACAAAATGAATTTTAAGCTACTGAATGGCAAAGTCAGCCATGTAGTTACTAGATTTGGAAAGCGAATGCAAAGAAACAAGGCAATTACGTACCTTATTACCCAGCTGTACTTGGCTTGGTTTCCCCTCTCTGCTCTGCTTGTTTGCCCAAACTGACAGGATGGACTCGTAGCTCGTTACAGCTAGGACCAAGTTCCTCTAACGAGCTGCATCCATCTGGCATCATCTCTCCTGAGTTAGAGCCTCCAATTTAGGACGGAGTCTGTCTTTAATGAACTGATTTACTCACCAAGGCTTCTACAGAGTGTAAACACACCCCAAGGGGATTGCCAATAACCCACAATCTTGATAGTTAATTTGATTACTGTTTGAATTTATGAGCCTTCTGCTAATGTAAATCTGCCTGATGTAATATTAGCTGCTGATACGCAGACATGTTTTTGAAATACTACTCTATATTGGGTTGCCTAAATAGTGTCATCACTTTCGTCATCAGTAGATGATGCATTAATGCCATGTAAATGGTGCTTTTCTTAATACACAGGTTGATGAATAAACATTGAATCATCTGAGCTTGTAAGAATTTAAGTAACTAACTTTGCTAGCACATCAGAATTATTTATGATCAAAGCATTTCAAGGATAACAAAAATGTAAGTGGAAGATTGGGGAGCAAAGGAAAACAGAGTACAACACATTTTATTTGAGAAAAGACGTTATTTGAGAAAAACTTAAAAGGCAAATCAAGGGTTTTTCAAATTTTGCAAATGGATTAGATCCCTGAGAAAGCTTTCATATTGGCAAAATAAACCAGGCTTTTTTATGTTTTTGGTCAACTAAGTAACAAAATACTGAAAATTAAGTCAGCCTGAAATACTCTGTTCAATAAAAAAGACATGTTTTTTTCTTTTTGGGTTATGTAACCTTTTATTCCCCTTATTTTTCATTCAGATTTTAATAAAGAAAAATAGTGGTTTCAAAATGAAAAGCCATAAATGATGAAGTTCATAAAAATGTTGACCACAAAATTTCTGAAAGTTCAAAAATCAGTGATTTTTTGCATCATTATCTTAACCCCTTTCAGACAAGTCTGAGAGCAAAATTCATCTTAGTTGCACTATGAAGGTCATCTTCATAGGGAGGGTTTTCTCCTGTCTCACACCCTGAGGAGATACATTGCCCTGAGTGACTGGTGAGACTGAAGAAGATGCTCAGAATTTGCAAACTAATTGAGGGTGTTTGTTGCATCCGAGTGATGCCCAACATGATCAACATCAGTTTATAGTTAGAGAGGAGCTGGGTTTTCAGGGTTTCAGTTTTAGCGTTTAAATTCTGTACAAGTTTCATTTTGAGTCACTTCTTTAATCTTCACCAGAGGAACAGGGAATCTTTCATTCACCATTTCATAAACACATTCATTCATGTGTTTAATCTTTCAAACTTGGAATAAGTGGGAGTTTTCTTTTGCCTTTATTACAAAAGTACCCAGGACTATGTGAGGTTATGTTAAGAAACTCCCAAACTAGCACCTGCTTTACTGAAAGCATCAAACTTTGCTAGGGAACCTCAATCTCTACAGTCTTCTACTTGCAGCATATTTATGTCTAGTTCATTAATTTCTGGTGGCAGCTGTGTCTTATCACTTGCTCTGCCTCCAGTCAAAACGTAAAGGTGGGTCTTAGCAGTGCCATAAACTAACAGTCTTCCAAAGTAAATAATTAGGTATAGCCACCTAGTCTTTACAAAAATTACTGTTGCAGCTAAACCATGAGAAAAAACCCCCAAAGCTCTAGGTGGTCCAAGAAATCTCCCACTTATTCCAAGAAAGGCTCAGAGAAAAATAGCCCAAGAATCCTCACTTTTGAGGTCTAATAAACTCACTGTAATGCCTGTGGCATATTAATAACTACGGCAGTACGCCACTGGGGTACGGAGCTATAAGTATTAAACAAATGCCCCTATGCATTATTAAGCGTTAAGTAGTATGAAACTAGTATACATTTATCTTCCAAATAATACATTTCTCTTCCAAAGAGTAAAATACATTTCTCTTCCAAAGAGTAAAATGCATAAGATTAGCTGTCATTGTCTACACATTCCCCAACATCAAAATGGTGTTTGTCTTTTGCAGAAGCATTGGTGTGTTGCTCAAGAGCAGCTCAAGACTGGCAGCCTTGAAAATGTCCACAGACTGGCTGTTGTGGTGGAGCCTGCTACGGTGTTTTCTCTGTAGGGTGCTGTTTGGATGCACAGCTTTGCCTTGGAGACTCAGTTCTTTATTGTAGAACTGTGATGATCTGCACAGTCTTTGGTAATGCAAAATAACACATTTCTAGTTGCACACTAATTAACGCTTAATAATGCATGGGGGCATTTGTTTAATACTTATAGCTTCGTACCCCAGTGGTGTACGAAGATTTCTTGGACCACATAGAGCTTTGGGGTTTTTTTCGCATGGTTTAGCTGCAGCAGTAATTTTTGGAAAGACTAGGTGGCTATACCTAATTTATTTTACCTCTACTTAACATTGTTGTAGTACAACCATAGTTTTTATGTAGATAGCTGTAACAAGCCATTATTCTCTGTAGCAAGAAATATTTATGGCTAAAATGGTGATGTAGTGTAGAGGAATACTGTCCTGGTATGACAGCAGAGCCCTTGAGAAGTGGGAATGTGGGATGTGGAGTAGAGGAGCAGTCACGGGGTGGTAAGAGTGAAGGTACAGGCCAGCACTGGAGAGCCTAAGGCTATAAACAACTTACCATTGATTGGTTAAACAAATACAGACCTGGAGCTGAGTAAAGTCAGGTTTTCAGATGTAAAAAAAGGAACAAAGAACAAGTAAGTAATCTGCAGAAGGTCTTATATATATCGTAAATTTGGATGCAATATGACTTACAAACCAATGGAGAAGAATCAAAGCGTAAAGCACGTTAGCAAACATAAAATAACCCCCAGGTAGGTCCCAGAATGCGGAAGGAGAAACCCTCACCATGCTTCTCCAAGCAAATTATTTGAGATGCTGACAACTTGCTGTGCTACTTGCCAGACTGAGACTTCTCCATTAGGACCCCGTGTAGTGGTAAAAATATGAGAAGAACACCTGGAAAAGGAGTAGAATCTAGAAATGCTTATACAATTTTAACTATACTGTTATTATTGAGACTTTGGAAACAATATTTTTTTTTTCTTCTCCTGTATTAATCAGATCTGGACTAATAGTTCTTTGATTAGGCTATTAAGATTTTGTTTATCTTGGCAATAAATTACTGTTATTACATACCACTGAATTCCTTTTTTGCCCATTGCAGAATTTTTGGTGTAACTTGACTTCAGTACAGCGTTTGACACAGTCTCCCACAGCATCCTCACAGATAAACTGAGGAAGTGTGGGCTGGACGATCGGGTAGTGAGGTGGACTGCGAACTGGCTGAAGGAAAGAAGCCAGAGTCCTAGTCAATGGGGTGGAGTCTAGTTGGAGGCTGGTATCTAGTGGAGTGCCTCAAGGGTCAGTACTGGGGCCAATATTATTCAATATATTCATCAATGATTTAGATGAGGGAATTGAGTGTACTATCAGCAGGTTTGCTGATGACACAAAACTGGGAGGAGCGGTTGACACACCAGCAGGCTGTGCTGCCATCCAGAGATACCTGGACAGGCTGGAGAGTTGGATGGGGAAAAACTTGATGAAATACAACAAAGGAAAGTGTAGGGTCCTACATCTGGGCAGGGACAACCCCAGATTCCAGTATAGTTTGGGGAACGACCTGTTAGAGAGCAGTATAGGGGAAAGGGACCTGGGGATTCTGGTGGACAGCAGGATGGCAATGAGCCAGCAATGTGCCCTTGTGGCCAGGAAGGCTAATGGCATCCTGGAGTGTATTAGAAGGGGGGTGGTTAGTAGATCGGGAGAGGTCCTCCTTCGCCTCTACTCTGCCCTGGTGAGACCACATCTGGAATATTGTGTCCAGTTCTGGGCCCCTCAGCTCAAGAGAGACAGGGAACTGCTGGAGAGAGTCCAGCGCAGAGCAACTAAGATGATTAAGGGAGTGGAGCATCTCCCTCATGAGGAAAGACTGAGGGAGCTGAATCTCTTTAGTTTTGAGGAGACTGAGGGGTGACCTTATTAGTGTTTATAAATATATGAAGGAGGAGTGTCACAAGGATGGAGCCAGGCTCTTCTCGGTGGCAAACAATGACAGGACAAGGGGTAATGGAATCAAACTGGAACACAAGAGTTTCCACTTAAATTTGAGAAGAAAATTCTTCTCAGTGAGGGTGACAGCGCACTGGAACAGGCTGCCCAGGGAGGTTGTGGAGTCTCCTTCTCTGGAGACATTCAAAACCCGCCTGGACGCCTTCACATGTAACATTATCTAGGTGGTCCTGCTCTGGCAGGGGGACTGGGCTAGATGATCTTTTGAGGTCCCTTCCAATCCCTAGCGCACTGTGATACTGTGATACTGTAACTTACCTGAGCTATGTCTGTAGTTAGTGACATAATATTGACTAAATTTTGTGCCTGCATAAGAACTGGGCTGTTTTCACAAAAAAAGTGAATCCTGCCCCATGTGAGGGACTTCAGTTTTATATGAATTTATAGTTACCGCTAATTTGAGGAGTAATTAAAGCATAAATAGAAATAGTTTACCTATGTAAGCTCTATTTCTCTTACTCGACCATTTCTAGTTTTACAGGGTTGAAACAGCCAAGGATATTATGCCTGAGAGCATCAGTGTAGAGAGCAGTAGGAGCATTGCGTTTCTCAGAGATAGCTCTGCTAAAAGCCAGGCAACTAGGGGAATCTACTGAGACATTGTGACAAAAAATTTTCATTACTTTTCATGCCAACCAGGAGTCCCAGGTCCATGAACAACCAGTTACGAAAGAACCCAGATCTTTCAAACCAAAATTGGGTTTATTGGGAAATCTGTGATGATTAGAAAGACTATTGCAATCCCGCCAGCTGAAAACAGACATATGCTGTGAATACAAAGACTCTCTGCTTTGACATCTTTTATGCAAGGTTCATGGGATCTGCGCACAATGACATGACCTTCTTCAGGTCCAGCCTCCCCCAACATTAGAGAGTGGCTGGTTCTTAGGGAAACATATTTTCCTTTCTTTTAAATACCATCTATTGGTATATTTAAGGAAATAGCCATTTCTGGGAATAAACTAAGTAATGCCATTTTGTATCTATAGCCTCTGTTTTACTCAAATGTGGTGCATTCTTCCTCTTTTTTTCCTTGACCCTCCCAGTTTATCAGCAACACAAAGAGGGCTAGATTCAATTCAATCTAGATTACTGTGGGTGGGTTTTAGGGAACAAATAGTTATAAGACAATGTAAAACAAAGGTGTGATTCATACTGTGACAAAGGCAAGGCACTGCACATGCAAATTGTTTTCAAGAAGGAGGTTAAAGAGTAAACAGAAACCCATTTTTCCTGGATGTCCCCGTGACAGATATCAAAGTATAATCTGATGCTGATAGTGTTAAAATTTAGGACAAAAAGCTCAATGGAAAGAAACCTTAGCACCAAGACGGGAACTGAAGGCTGAAGAACAATGTAAAATTCGAGGAACCCATCCTGCAAGCTCATTGGCAGAAAAAGGGTTATTTGTGGCTTTAATTCATGGTCTAGAGTCTTGTTAATTTATAATTTTTGATTAACAGAATAACAGAAAGGGAGTCAGAGGAGGAGAGCTCCTGAAAGGGGTGAAGAAGGGATAACAGAAGGTGGAAGAACTTGAACAGCTTTCTAGCAGTTAAAAAAATATAAATAAGAAATTCATCTGTTTGTTGCTTTGCAGCAGTTCGCTTTTTTTTTTTTGGTTGTAACTTTCTTATTTGATCTCCCTGTTCATAAAAATTCTCTAAATCCATTAATTAGGGACTCGTTAAGCATTGCCAGCTTTCAGTTCTTTGGGAAGTTAATGGCAGAGAGATAACTTTCTTCTCCATAGAGAAAGCTCTTTTCCACAGCTATAAGGTGTGTGAGGACAACCTGAGAACTCACCACTTAGACATTATCTGGATTTCTGCATTTATGTCTCTGGAAATTTCTTTGCCCAGATTTTTTGACTACTCTACATGCCAAAATGGAATGCAGAGGTGGTTTCTGAAAGTGAATTTGATAAGTCTTAGGGCCTGTGAAGAGGAATGCTCATCTACAGCAGTGAAGATATGGCTGAATGGTAGCAAATGAACATCCACTTTCTTCTCAAATTTAAGTTGATATTCACACATGAACAAAAGTTACAGATAAAACACTATAAAGGAAGTTATGGTAATTTCTTTTTGTTTGATGTTTGATTAGCTCTGAGCACTGCCACTGTCATGGCTAGGACTCCTCTCTGCCATTAGCAGATAATAACAATAAGGAGCAGTTATCAAACTAAAACAACATAAAACTGAGTAAGGGAAATACCTGATTAAAGGAAGGAGAGAAGAGCACCCGTGTGAATAAATTGGTCTTCTTGACCCATATAGGTTACACCTGAGGAAACACAGAGGGCTTGTGAATTACTGTCAACTTATAAATAAAACCAATTAAGATACTGTCTTGTAGAGGCATGCACCACCTAGATTTTTTCACATAGGAAGTGTTATCCTAACAGTGAAGGGTGGCAGAACAGTATGCTGGTGCTACAGAGATGTTACGCTAAGTTATGGCTTTTTCCCAAGAGGAAAGTAATGCATAAAGGAATCAAGTCACTTTCTTCATTGCTGCAGGCAATAATTCATTGGTAATAAATCAAAAAATTAAATTGCAATGTTTCTGAAGAACATCCAGTTCATCAGGTTGACAGAACCTTAAACTCATTAATATTGAACGGAAAATAGCTCTCAAGTAATATTGTGAGTATACTGAAAGAAGCAGAATATCTTTACTGCTGTCACTTCCACACATTAATTGATCAAACTCCATTTTGTTACAATGTAGGTGTCTTGCTCCCAGATGCCTTGTTTAAAATTTGTACCTGAACACTACTTTTCTAGCGACTAGAATATTAATGGTCAGTTTATACGTACTTTCTAGAGGCATTCAGTGATTAATCATATTCCCTTTAATTTCCGTATTCTGGTCTTCAGATGCAGTTTTGCAATCATCATAAGGAAAGTTAAGCATTCCTGTTACTATTCTGGAAGTCCTTTTCTATACAGATCCAGCTGAAGCTAACCTTATTTTTGACTAGAAGTTACTCAGATTACATTTAATGTTCCAAATGAGCCCTTGTGTATAGTCTGTAAAATGAGGAACCTGTTTCTTCTGAGAAGACATAGGTTTCAAAGAGAAGAATCTTGATATGGGCCAGGCATGAAAATACATACTGAACAGCAACATCCTAAGTGTTTCCAGAAATATTTAGTCTTTGTGAAAGCAACAGCACATTTGTGTTCAGACAAATGCAGAGATTATACAAATATATTTAATTCATGAGGACTTTCTCAAGTTCTAAACCCTAGAACTCATTTTTAGATCTGATTTATCTGAACAGGCTCCAGAAAGTTTCGTCTTGCTTCACCTTGGAACAAAACCCAGACCTTAGAAATTGTATTTGTAGGCAAATATTACTAAATGAGTTAAGTTGACCATTATAGGAATAAGTATTTTTCTTATGTGCCTGTAACCTGTGTGCTTTGTAGGCCATCCTTTAAGCACAAAATCCTATCCTGTCTGCTGCAGCAGTCACCTCATTTTCTGTTTTCCAGAGTTTCAAACTGTCACCCATCCTTGTGACACTTTATTTTGTATATGCATTCCTCTTGCAACCTTAAGTTCTCCTTTTGATTTAAACACTGCTAGCCAAGGACAATGGATAAGAAGTGGACTATCACATTGAATGACATTTTCTATCATGTAAGGTGCCAAAACCATACCACATTCAATCATATGTATTAGCACTAAAGAGAAGGGAAAGCATTATCACTCAAGAAGAAATTCGCTCAAGTGGGAATGATTCTCTTTATACGTAGAGGTTGTAATGCTGTGATGAGACAGCATTACTTTTCAGATATTCATTTGAACATCTCCATGATGATTGCATCTACTGTGGCATAGTGCCATCCTGTGGACCCTAAGTTTATCTAAGGCAACCACACCAATGTAATAGGCATGACAACTTAATGCATGGAGTAATTTTTCACATAAGGCCATTAAACCAGTTCTCATTCAATAACTGCTGATGCATTAGTTAAAAGCCCTTGGCTGAAACTTGTATCCGTACTTCTTCATGTAACCACACAATTCCTCCTGTGGCACTGCTGACATTAAATTCTTGAGCTGCTTGGAGGACAATGATCTTTCTCGCGGGTTTGATTCCCGTTCGGTCCCCATGTGTTGCCTGATCTAGTTGACAGGTGACATCCCTGGTGGCAGGAAGGCTGGATTAAAATGATCTCTAAGGTCCCTTCCAGCCTAGGCCATTCTATGATTCTGTGATTTATACTAGCTTTCAAAAAGTCCCAGAATTTATTTTACTTCCACATTTTATCAAGGCAACCTCTTGCCGATGCTTTTATTCAAATAGCAAATCAGATCTAACTTGTGTCAAAAGTCTGTTTTTGACAGACGACTACATTTCTGGTGGTATTTGATCAAAATTACTTTGAGTGCTTACGTGCTACTGGTCAAGACACAAGTCACAGGCATAGCAGAGCCAGGCTGAAAGCCTCATAGAGTTTTTCCTCACAACTCAGGATGAATATGACCATGAGAAACTCACATCCAAAGGCAGATTCAGGAGGCCCACCTTTGCCATCTTCCTTAAACTCTTGCCTGTGAAATTTCTTAGTTCCATAAAATTTCATCATGTTGAAAGTATTTCATCTACGTTTGACAAAATTATCTTCTCTTTTCAAGCAGGCATATTTCCTGGCAAGCAGCTGTGTTGAGCACATTTTTTTTTCCCTGGAGGCTCAGTCTACATCCTTGCTTTTGCTTTTTTGATGGCCTGGAACAAGAGATTCAGCGGGTCTTAGAGAGCTTTAAAAATAGCTCTAGGAAAAGCAGAAAAAAAACATCTATTGCCTCAAAAGTTCATTCAAGGGACTGACTGGTATCAAGCCTATGAGCTGAACGTTCTGTGACCCCAGCTGCATAAAGATGGTTCATCTGTTACATGCATGTGCAAATATAATGCTACTCAATGCAAAAGTGTTTCACTGAGTGTTGATTGAATGCTCTCTGGTGACTATTTATGAAATCAGAGTGTTACAATTGTTAATGTAATCAATAAAAAGGAAAAGGTCTGGGAGTAGCACTGAATCTAAGCAGTCAAAGCTTTACAGAACATTGCCACTGAAATAAATATTTAGTAACTCTACACTGAAGGTGCTATTCTTTTGACAGGATGAGTTTCATGCCTCAAGGCACAAAAGTTATGAGATTTCATTCAGTAATCAAAGAATAACTCTATATTTCTCATAGCAAAAAGTCATTGCTGGTTTTCTCCTGACATGCTGATGATTAAATAAAACAGTTCCACCTCCTACCCCCACCCCACCCATCTGTCGTTTTTAGACAAAAAGAGAACAAGAAGGGGGAAAAAAAGAGTCCCGAAAGAGAAGAGGAAGAGTTGAAACAGTACCAGAAAATGTATATTGACTACACTGTAGCAAACTTGAAGTTGGTGTACAAGTGTCAATGGATGCCACTACATGGCGCTATTACATGGTTTGGATCTTAGGTTGAACTGAGGCTACCTGAGCTTAAAAGAGCTGCAGAGCACATGCTTAAAAACATAAAGAATACGCTGAAGCTTGGATTGTAAAAGATACATGGATATCTCGATTCCATAGCATCAATTTAAGTAGGAAAACGGACTGCTTATTTTCCCTACGTGATTACAAGATCACTTACAACATGATTGTTTTTTACATATTTGTTACTAACTCATTCTGTAAAATTGTTTTTGAACTAAACTCAGCTAATTTTATGTGCTTCCAGTTATGAGAGTGTGTTGCATTAAAAGAGAGAGACAACAATTCCTGTTGCGGACAAGAGGCAACAATTTCTGTTCCAAAAAGCAGACGCCAATTTACGTGGCCTTAAAAGAGGCAACAATTGCTGTTGCAAAAACTCACACAGCCAAACTCCATGGATAAAGGGGCAAATAAATTAGTTTGGCAGAAGCTAAACGCCCTTGTGTCCGCTTGTCCTCACCTATCAGAGGGGCTGGAAGTGGCTGGGCTTAGGTTCTGAGTGATGCCTAATTCATCATTACTAATGCGACGTGCCAATACACCTTCGATCTGGCAGCGCCACTGGAAATACGAGGCCAGCCTTCATGAGGGAGGCAATATACCCACATGGCCAAACTCCATAGATAAAGGGTTAACAGGGACTCACACGGACAGATCGAAATTGAATATAATTTATTGGAGCAACAGATACACAAATTCGTTTTGATTGCCAGTGATAATGACTGTCTGCAAACCACGTGCAAAAGTTACCGATGTAATAGATTACGAGCATATAGATTACCTGGTGAGGTGGAGGGGCGAGCTCTGAGGGGGGCTCTTGCTTCTGGCACCAAGCAGCCGGCACCCGCTGGCTGCGACCTGCTTTGGGGACAGCAGCAGGTGAGGAGTTTGACTGGGGCGGTACACATGTCAAAGCGTAATGCAGGTGTCCTAAGGCGAGCTCGGGAAGGATGGAAGCCTCTTGCAGAGGCAAAAGCTCACTTGATCTTGATTTTCAGTACGAATAGAGACTGGGAAAGTGGGGCCACACGATCCTTCTGGCTTTTGGGGTTTTAAGCAGGAGGCGTCAGAAAAGTTACCACAGGGATAACTGGCTTGTGGTGGCCAAGCATTCATAGCAACGTTGCTTTTTGATCCTTCGATGTTGGCTCTTCCTATCATTGTGAAGCAGTATTCACCAAGCGTTGGGTTGTTCACCCACTACTAGGGAAAGTGAGCTGGGCTTAGACTGTCGTGAGACAGATTAGTTTTACCCTACTGATGATGTGTTGCTGCAATAGTAATCCTGCTCAGTACGAGAAGAACTGCAGGTTCAGACCCCTGGTGCATGCGCTTGGCTGAGGAGACACTGGCACGAGGCTACCATCTGCGAGCTTATGACTGAATGCCTCCAAGTCAGAATCCCACCTAGATGGAGTGATATGGCAGTGCTGCCAGCACCTTGATGGGCTTGCGATGGCTGGCCGCCCAGCCAATGCGGAGCACTGCTCATGACCGGGACCCCAGCGAGGTGGATGGACACGGCACTGCCTCTTCTCTGTCGCACACTGCATGTTTGTGGGACACCCGGCGCTGAATCACTTGTAGATGACCTGATTCTGGGTCAGGGTTTCCTATGTAGCAGAGCAGCTCCCTCGGTGCAATCTATTGAGAATCAGTCCTCGACACAAGCTTTTACTTTCTTTATTATATTTTTTGGGAAGACCAGTGAGACTGATATCCTAGTGAGAGTCTGCTACAGAACACCTGACCAGGATAAAGATACTGACGAGGTATTTTTTCAACAGCTTGGAGATGTCTCGCATTCACTAGCCCTCGTCCTTGTGCAGGACTTCAACCTACCAGATATCTGCTGGAAGTACAACACAGCAGAGGGAGGGTGGTCTGGGAGGTTCGTGGAATGTATAGATGGCAACTTCCTGTTGCAGCTGGTCAGTGAGCCTACTAGGGCTACTGCCCTGCTAGACCTACTGTTTACGAACAGGGAAGGGCTGGTGAAAGATGTGGTGGTAGGAAGTCACCTTGGCCATGATATGGTAGAAATTTCAATATATGGTGAAGTTAGGAGGGTCGTCAGCAAAACATATACCTTGGATTTCTAGAGGGTTGATTTTGGACTATTCAGGATGCTGGTTTGAAGAATCTCTTGGGAATCGGCCCTTAAAAATAAAGGAGTCCAGGAAGGCTGGGATTACTTTAAGAATGAAATTATGAAGGCACAGGAGCTAGCCATCCCCATGCGCCGTAAAATGAGCAGTCGGGGAAGTAGGCCAATGTGATTGAGCAGGGAACTTTTGCAAGAACTCAGGGGAAAAAAAAAGAGTCTATCAACTCTGGAGAAAGGGGCAGGTCAATCAGGAAACATTTGAAGATATTGTAAGGTCATGCAAAAAGAGAATTAGAGAAGCTAAAGCTCAGTTAGAACTTAATTTGGCCATTTCTGTAAAGGATAACAAAAAGTGCTTTTATAAATATATTAATAACAAAAGGAGGGTCAGGGAAAATCTCTGCTCCTTATTGAATGAAGGGGGGAACATAGTAACAGAAGATAAGGAAAAGGCTGAGGTACTTAATACCTTCTTTGCCTCAGTCTTCAACAAGAAGACTGGCTGTCCTGAGGATAGCTGGGCTCCTGAGTTGGTAGACAGGGGTGGGGAAAAGAATACCCCTCCTGTAATCCAGGAGGAAATAGTTAGTGACCTGCTGTGCCAGCTGGATCCCAACAAGTCCATGGGTCCAGATGGGATTCATCCTAGCGTGCTGAGGGAGCTGGTGGAAGAAGTGACTAAGCTGCTTTCTGTCATTTATCACTGATCCTGGCTAACTGGGGAGGTCCCAGATGACTGGAGGTTGGCCAACATGACATCTATCTGTAAGAAGGGTCAGAAGGAGGATCTGGGGAACTACAGGCCTGTCAACCTGACCTCAGTGCCTGGCAAGGTTATGGAGCAGATCATCCTGAGTGCCATCAAGCAGCGTGTAGAGGACAACCAGAGGATCAGGTGCAGCCAACATGGGTTTAGGAAAGGAAAGTCATGCCTGACCAATCTCATCTCCTTCTATCACTGGATGACCCGTCTAGTGGATGAGGGGAAGGCTGTGGACGTGGTCTACCTTGATTTCAGCAAAGCCTTTGACAATGTCACACAGCATCCTCCTGGAAAAGCTGGCAGCCCTCGGCTTGGACAGGTGCACCCTTTGCTAGGTAAAAAACTGGTTGGATGACTGGACCCAGAGAGTGGTGGTGAATGGTTCTGCATCCAGTTGGTGGTGGTGTCCTGCAAGGATCAGTAATGGTCCTGGTCCTGTTCAGCATCTTTATTGATGACCTAACTTTGCAGATACCGACAAGCCGAGGGGAAGTGTCAATCTGCTGGAGGGCAGGAAGGCTCTCCAGAGGGATTTGGACAGGTTGGGTTGATGGGCCAAGGCCAGTGGTATGAAGTTAATAAGACCAAGTGCAGGGTCCTACACTTTGGCCACCATAACCCCCTGCACCGCTACAGACTGGGGAAGGAGTGGCTGGAGAG
>NW_009722203.1:0-7269 GCF_000703405.1 Apaloderma vittatum | reverse complement strand
CTTTCCTCTTCTAGCTGCTGGCTCTTGGCTTTCTTCGAACGTTAGGGCCGCCGCCGCCGCGCCTCAGTCTTCCTCCTCTTCCTTCCCGTGGAGTCTAGAGAGCTTTAATGCATGACAGAAACAGCTATTCACGGTCACCGCCCCACCTGCAAAAGGGATGCTGCAGCCCCAGGACGCGGGCAGGGAGAGATCAAGGACTTAGCCACACCAGCAGCATGTCAGGAGAGGAGGAAAAATAAAAATAAACTAACCCCAGCGGAGATCGGGAGGCTGCCGGCACGCTCAGATCCTGCCCTAAAGAGGGATGTGGCTGTAAAGAGGGATTTGGCTGCACTAGACAGTAGCGGCTGGTTTTCCAGGTACCAGGGTTGCTCCAGGCAAAAAGCGTCTCTTTCTCTCTCTCCCCTCCTCCTTTCTCTCTCTATTTCTCTTCTTTCCCTCCGTCTTTCACAGCACCTTAGACCCCGTAGCCGTGCTTTCGTCCCATCCTTTCGTCTCGCTTCATTTTGGCTTGTTGTCTGGGGGCTGGGACGCCCAGCCCTGTGGAGCCGGCGCAGTCGGAGGCGTTCGGAGAAGAGGCGTGTGTTTCGGGGAGGGGGGAGGCAGCGTTTCACCCTGCAAGCGCCCTCCGCATTTCACTCCCGCCCTCTGGTACCTGGAAGCGTTAGAAAACCCCTCCGGGATGGCGCAGGGGGAAAGAAGGAGGGCTCAGGGGAGAGGATGGGGTGAGAGAGGAGCAGAACGAGCCTGAAACGCCTTTTGTGTGCCTCTGGAAAACAACGCTACGGAGCGAAGTAGACGTAGGTCTGTGTCTCCTAGCCAGGGCACTCCAAGGAGACTCAGCTCCAGGACAGATCCGTGTTAGAGCAGCACTGTTGTCCGTGCTTATACGCAGTGTATCCATTCGCTTCGTTGGTTATTGCTTTCGTTTCTTTTTTTCCTTTCTCTTCTGTTTCTTTCCCCCTTTCTTCTCCAGCCTCGTTTCGTTTGTGTTTCGGTTTGGTTTCTTTCCCTCCTTTTCCTTTGGAGTTGTTGACGTGCTGATGTGTTGCGGAGCTCGGCTCCTTGCGGGTGTTGATAACTGCTTTGTTTTTGATTAATCTCAGCTATCTGGGCAGTGTTGTCGAGACAAGCTTCTCCTCAGCTCAATAGGTAAGGGTGATCCATGTCCGAAAGGATGGTGTGGGTGCTGTGGAGGGTGGCCGGGAGCGGGGCATGAGAGGGGACATGGAAGGGGCTTTTCCAATACCATCTCTTCCTTTAAAGGGGAATAAGGAATCGGAAAACACTAGGAAACACCTGTGGACGCACAGTCTCTGTGGCTTTTGGGTTTCCCCTCCCAGCAGCACGCTGCTGTTCCCCTACCTTCGGGGAGACAGTGGGGCTGGAGAGCCCGGTGTCTTCATGTTGGGGTTTGGGATGAGCCAAGCTGCTCTCTCCCAGTGGCCGCCCTTCCTTTCTTGGAGGTTGGTGACATGTGGCACCCTCAACCCTAATGAGGATTGTGCCCTGTTAGGGAGGTGCATGTTGAGGTGGGGTTGTCCCTGGGGGTTCCATGCCAGGAGGAGCTCGTGGTCATCCCCTGGAGCCAGGTGAAACAGCCCTGTCTGGAGCAACTGGCTGCCAACAGTGCTTCCAGAGAGGGGCTGCAAAAACTCAGTTTCCAGTTGCCACCCAGGACGTGGAGAATTTTGTTCCCATCAGCACCTGGGTTTGTTTTCTTCTTCCCAAGTCTCCTCGGTCATGCAGAGTGGAAGTCTGTCTTTCAGGATGGACTGTGTGGTTGGCAGCAGCGTAACTAGAGTTTCGGGCTGCCAGTGGTGTGTTTTATCATTCCCGTCACAAGTGTAGACATAGTAGAAGCCCTCCCCCTCTGAAATGCTCCTTGGAGAAATCTTGAAGACTTCTTCTGGCCCAGCTGTAATTAAACAGCGCTGAGCAGATTCTGAAAGACTCTCCGAAGAATGTACCTGTGGGGCTGGTTTCCTAGATAGGCATCCCTGGAACTGGGATGGAGTACCTGGGAGATAGTTTTCAGAATTTAGGAGAATGTCACTAGAACTGCTAAAACTGGATGGGATAGTAGTCACTCCTGACCCCAAGGATTGGGGACGATGACCTGTTCGACTGTCAGCCAGGTTGGTTATGAAAGGAGAGGTGGGATTTGAAGATGGGATGATTTCTAGGACCTGGCCATGCCCAAGCTTCCTTAGCACAGCTCTTAGAAAAACTGAGGCTTTGCTGCCTTGAATGGGAAGAGTCAAGATCCTGGCCAGTGCTCCTCTAACAGCCTGAGGAGCCTTGTTGGACTGGAAAAGAGCTTCATGAGGCAGATGGGATGCCTGGAGAAATCAGGTAGATGTTTCCAAGAGAAGGAAATTCCTCCAGCTAACTTGGGGGGTTGTCCTGGGGTGGGGAGAGCAGGAGAGGTGGGGAAGGAGCGTTGGGTCACGGTGTTGGGAGCAGGTAGGGAATGTGTGCTCCGTGGAGGATCCACACTAACTGGGTGCAAACCCCCTCCAGTTCGAGCCTTGCAGCCTCCGAAGTTCTTGAGCACTTGGTCACCTCCTTCTTCTGTTTCCTCCTGCTGATCCCAGGGCAGGGCGCCCCATGAAGAGGAAAGGTGGCACCAAAGCTGTGGTGAGGTCTGAGCTGTGCCAGAATGCTCGAGTAATAGGGAAGCCCAGAGCGAGGGTGTAACTGTTTGTTCATTTTCTGTGATGCTGGCCCCCATTAGGGACATGAGCCAACATGGCTTTTAGCACAGCAGAGGGGAGTCCAGGCTCATGTCCGAGTTAGATGTGTCCCTTGCACAGATCCTGGCTGGCTCCTGTCTCTGGTGCTGGGTGCCACGGGGTCACAGGGTTTCGGGAACCTGGTCGTGTTGCCCAGCAGGACGCTGACTGCGGAGCAGCTGCGCGTCCTACTCTGAGATGCTGCTGGGGGTTGGAATTGCAGGAGCGACTCCAGAGTCATTATGCCCAAAAAGGGGAAGCCAGAGGAATAAATCTCACTTTAATAAGCGAGGAATCCTGTAAAGAGCCCAGCCAAGTAATTTCTTCATGATTTGGGGTCGTAAAATTGTCAGTGCATGCGGAGCACAGGGATTTTATACCAGACCAGCCAGATTTCTCTACTGCAGTAATAAAAGCTGAGAGGAAGAGAGTGAGAGGCAGTTTTAGAGGCTTGGTGGCAGCTTCAGCGTGGTGGCTTTCACTGGGTGAAGGTCAGGTAGTTTTTACCGATGAGCAGGGATAAATAACGCTGTTTGGGAGTCGGCACGAGCAGCCTTCCCATCATCTTCTCCTGACGGGGGAGAAAGGGGGCTGTCATCTCCCTGCAGAGGGAAACCCAAAAACCACAGACAAGGCACCGAGCTCCCATGCCCCTCGGCACCGCAGCCGGCCCTGGGCGGCCCCCCCGGCCCCCCGCTTCGTTCGGGGTAGGGCTGCCAACACCGGGAGTCTGGGGGCTTGGCCGTGGCGTAGCGTTGAGTGACGAAGGGACATCGGCGCCAGGCGTATGAGGAGGAGCACCCCTCGCTCCCCGCTTGAAAGAAAACAGGTTCCCCTTTAAAGACTGTCCATGTGCTGATCCTCTGCATGTGTTTCATGCCTCCTCCCGCTTGGAGAAGTTGTGAGTCCGCTTGTCTGAGTGCGTTTTTCTTTTCTTTCTCAATTATTATAATTTTTTTTCTTTTCAGTCTCTTTTAATTTCCTTATATATTTTTCTCACTCCTGTTTTTTCATTTATCTTCCTCTCCGCCCCGTGACTGTACCCCCCTCTTCCTCTCCAGTCCGGCCCCTTTTCCCTCGCCCTCTCTCCTCCCCGTCAGCATGGTGAATCCGTTGTGTAGGTGAGTCGTGTTGTCTGCAGACCTGTAGAAGGGACGCCCTTCTCCGGTGTGCTCCCCGCTGTGACCAGCCCCTTCCTCCCCCTCGTTGCGGTGCCTTGGCAGCAGCAGCTCTGGGGCGAGGGGCCGTCAGCGCTGTGTTTCTCTCACGCTGAGGGATCGCAAACGGTACGCGATGGCGTTCCGGGATGGAGGGAGCAGCCTCAGAGCAGAGGGGGAATTCCAACTTGCGGGATGTCCCATGGGATCGCGCAGGACTTGAGCTTGGAACGGAGGAGGATGAAGGGTTAAAGGACGTGGTGGCTGAGACACGGTGGGCTCTGGTCCAAGTGGATGCTCTAAGTGATCCAAGTGGATGTTCTTACGTGGTCAAGCTGTTCCTGGATGTCCACGTCGTGACTCAAGGAGAGAGGGAGACAGAGAACGTGTATTGAGACCTCCACGAGGTGAAATACATGTGTCCTTGAATCTCCCGGACTCTTCCTTTATGAGAGTTCTACCTTTTGAGTGGAAAGAGGTTAATGATGCTTTCCTGGGATTTCTTCCTCATGTCTTTGCTTCGTGTGTGGAAAGATGGATGAAGAAAAGCAGCTGAGATGCGTGTAGGGTTGGACAGCTCTTCTCTAACTACCTGTTCCTGTCCGGGGGCTCTCTGAGGCTCCCTCTCCAGTACTTCTCTGTCCATGCAGTTCAGACCTTTGCTGGTTCAGAAGGGTTGTCCTTTGAAGACTTGAGGAAAGCTGCTGCTCCGGGTGTTTGTGGTGCCTCACAGAAGGCTTCTGCCAGGAATTCACGTGTGCTTCTGGAAGCTCCTTCGCTTGGCTCTACACTGAAGTCTCTACAAGAAGTCCCCGGCCTCTCTGAACCTTCTCGTCTGTTGGTTTTCAAGCTGTCTCTTGTACACGGGCGGCTGCCCAAAGTGACAACTCTGGGGGCAGGAAGAGGCTTTTGGCGAGGCTTAAAATGAAAAATAATTTGAAATAATGAGAGTCCTTTGAAGAAATAAAGAGTGGGTAGAACAGATAAAAATTCGGCTGGTGAGTAGCATCGTTTTGTCCTCCTCTGTATCTCTGCTTTGCCAGAGGTCAGACAGTATTTATAGTGACACACGGGTTCAGCGCGCTCACTGTTTATATTTGTGTGTATAAATACAAGTCCAATTAGGGTGAACTAGTAGAAATGAGCTTCAGGCAATTTCCTCGTAATCCCTGGCGTAAATCTGTCTAATTTTGTCAGCGTGCCATGGTGGCTGCTTCTTCGAAGGAAAAAAAGAATGGGAAGAGCAAGAGCCTTTTACAATATTAGCAAAGTTGTCTGGGTGGTGGGGACAGGCGGTAGAAGGCAGATGCTCGGCGCCGCCACTCGCAGCATCTCTCACGAGAGGCTGGTTGCACGTGGGAAGGACGCGTTGAAGCGCTGCAGCTGTACAGGCTTGTAAACGTCTTTCCTACGAGGGAAAGCTCTTGCTTGGATCCAGCCAGCGGGACTACCAGCCTGTCTAATGAGTTGTTTCATCTGCGGCTGATGCGCTGCTCTGCTGGGAGCTGGAACAGAGGATCTGCGGGAGCATCCACGCCTTGATGTCTGTGTTGCAATGGGAAACATGAAGAGGGGCTTTTCTCTCTCCCAGTCTGTGGGTTTCTGTTGTGTCCCGGCTGCTTTAGCAACTTACGCTGTGCTTTTCTTGGTGCTCTCCGACACTGCTGGCGGAACTGAGAAGCGTTTGCAATCACACGCATCTTCAAAAACAACCCTGTCTGCTCCCCGCAGGGAAAAATCCCTTGGGAGCTCTTGGCCTGTGCCACTGCAGCTGAGGTATCACCGCTCCAGCAGCCGCTCGGGATCTCAGACGTGCAGCGTCGCTGTCACACCACGCTGTCGCACCACGCTCTCCGCAGCAGGGGGACCTGCGGAGGAAAGCCCAGGGGGTGTCTGCAGTGCTGGAGAGGCTCCATCTGCAACCCCAGGGAGATAAGAAGCGACAAACCCACCGCAGGTGGACGTGCCACAGCCCAGATGTGCACCAGCAGCATTTTTCCGACGCCGGATAAGTCCCACCTTACTGACAGACCAGGTGGATGAATTCAACTACGGGCTTTTTGGTGACAAAACAGGAGTCTGAATGGAGTGGTGCTGCCTCCTTGCAGTGGGTCGAGGTGACTCTAGTACCTGCCCATCTTCTGCCTTGTGAGGAGCCTTTGGCTTTTGCAGGGTTTGCTCATCCCTGCCCCAGTCACAGATGCCTGAAAATGCAGGAGTTGCCATCAGCGCTGTCCTTTGCACAGCTATTTTGAAAAGATTTGGTTGCTGACCTCCAGTGACCGAGCTGTTAGGATGGGAGAGTGTCATCTTCTCCTCTGAAGGGTTGTTAGAGGCAAGCCGATTTAAATCTCCAGGGTTTTTTCTCTGGAGCCTGGATTCAAGCGTTGTCTTATTGCAATGAAAGGCGCTTTGTGGATGCTTTCCCTGTCATACCTGAGCACCGTGTGCGGATCGCTCGGTGGTGACCCGGGTTGATCCTGGGTCATTACCTGTGGCCTCTGCTGCCTTGGGTCAGACTTTTCCCTCTGTGGCTTTAGGTCTTGGTGCAACTCAAAGGGACTTGAAAGTCAAACGGAGAGTGAGAAGGAAATGGGAAAAGTGGTGAGGGGGGTGTGCTGTGCTGCGGTATAGATGAGAGCTGGACCAACCGCTCTCCTAAGGAGAAGGTTTTCCTTTGCTGCCCTGCACTCCACAGCAGTCATACTGTCCGATCCTTGGATGGGAAAAACAGGTACAGTGAAGAAATTAGAGAAAAAAAACCAACAACCCAGATTTGCAGAGGGCAGACCACTTAATTTTGAGCTGGTTCCTGTAGAAGAATTACTCAGGGGTTAAGGCTGGCAAAGTATCACAACTGCTGGCTCTCTCCCTTTGCAAAGCCCCTCCTTGTCCCTCAAAATAAAACCTTGTGAGCATTTTCACCTCAATGTCCTGAATGACAGGGCAAGAAAACTCAGCTACCAGCTTCGTGATGTTAAGGAGCAGACACTCCCGTGCTGTTGCGTTTCTGTGGTTGCTTATAGCAGGGACCTGGGAAGGCGGTACCGCTCCTGGCTCTGTCGGCCTGTGCTCTTCGTGTCCTCGTCTGTCCTGTGGCCCCTGGGTTTTTTTGGCCGTGGGAGCGGGGCCGGGCTGGACCCCGTTCCCAGCTCTTTGTGGCGCTGGTGTTGTCTGCCCCGGGTGGCTCCTGATGCCCGTCTCGACACTGCTGTGCCGCTTCTGCCTGTCTCTTCCTCTCTCTCCATCCCAAGGGGTTTCCCACCACTTCCCAGAAATGCCTTATCGGACATAGGATCTGCCCCGTCCTTTTTTTGTGTGTTTGTTTAGCGGTGCCGGCATGGCAGGCAGGTGAGCTGGGGTGCCGGCGGCTCTCT
>NW_009722202.1:0-23016 GCF_000703405.1 Apaloderma vittatum | reverse complement strand
CGGCGGAGGTTTAGTTCGGCCTTTTGTTAGGTTAAAAGCCAAGGGGAGGCTAAAGCTGTATCCCTAGGGCCGCTGGTAGTACGGGGCTCCAGATCTTTCAGCTTCCTACACCTGCTATTTGTTCTCAGACCTCAACTGTTTAAATCGTGCGTTTAGGTTTCTGTGTGCCTTGTAAACGCAGATGATCAAAAAAGCACGTAGTTGTGTGTTCAGATCTGGTTGCACTCTCATCTCTCTTTGCACGACTGAAATGCTTCCAGGAGAAGTGCTTCTTCAACGGTTTGTTTTGTTCCTTTTCCCTAGTGGAACGAGATAATAGAACTTTTTCGTGCTGGGATGCCTTTACGAAAGCACCGGTGTCGCTTCAAAAGCTACGAGCGTTGTTTCAAAGCCTCGGAGGCAGTGGACTGTTTACATGAACTGCTTGCCTCTAATCAAAACTTTGGCCCAGAAGTGACTCGCAATCAAACAGTTAAGCTGCTTAAAAAATTCCTGAAAAATCATGTTATTGAAGATATTAAAGGAAGATGGGGCAAAGAGGACTTTCAAGATGATGGCCACTTATATAGGTAAACCTATATATTGTGATTGAAAAGTTTTGTTTTCTGGAAACTGGGAGTAGTAACTCTTGCGTATTTCTCTTAGGAATTTTTCTGTAGAATGTCTTTGGAAAGATGTTAATGTGTTTTCCCTCCTTTTCCTCTTAGAGTTCGGTTGTTATGTTTTTCTTTATCAATAGGCAACTGCCATGATCTAGTATTTGGCTTGGATTTTTGTGGTTTCTTTTCTCATTTTAAATATTTTTGAAGGGTACTTCTACTCGATTGTGTTCTGTGAATACTAACAAAAGCTTTTGCAGCTTCCATAAGGTAAGGAGCTCTGTTTGCTGTTGATAGACGCAAGATTGTTGGTGTTGGAGGAGTGCATACCAGGAAGACATGGACGGAAGCAAGGATGACATTCAGCATACACCTCTAGTTGTCCTCTGTCTCCCCCAACGCCTTGACTACTTTGGTTGTTGTTTCTGTTTTTTTCTCAGAGAAGAGAAAAGCCTTCTGAGGTTAAAAGTCATTCATGATACCTTTCTCTATACTTCTTGTGTTGTAAATTGACTTTATCTTAAAAGAAACGAAGTTTTAGTCACTCATCCTTGAGGATACTTTCCTACTTATTCCTGCTTAGCCTCTCAACTGGTGGTTTGTTAACAGAGAAAAAGAGTTTTCGTTGTAATGAAAGCTTAGCATTACTGGAGTGTGTTCTCTGAACTTCTGTGGCCTCAGCTAAGACTTAGGTGTCCAGCAGTAGCAGGTATCATGATGAGTCTTTTGAGAAAATGGGAGCTATCTGCATGCAGACCAGTATCAAAAATAGGTCAGCAGTAATGCTGTGTTTCTACTTATTATACCTATTATTATATACTTAAAGAAATTTTGTGTATAAATTTTTTGTAATAATTTCTTAATGTTGTCTTTGGAAAAATGCGTGTAATATTGAATTTCCACTTGATGCGAAGTCAAATTTTCATTTTGCTCTATGATTGTAACTGATTTGTCTGTAAAATGTACCTCAGCTTTTTTGCTGTCTAGTCTGCACACTTGTGCCCCAAGTGCAGTTTTTCATTATTCTCTTAATTTTATTTATTTGTAAGTTTGGAATGCTTTAAAAGTAAGAGGTGTGTATGATGTAGTGTTTTTTGTCATAAACAAACTTGGGTCAAGATACTTTGTTATAGAAGAACCGTGTTAAACTTGTTCCATTGCAGTTCAGTGGATTTACAGTTACATTGGATCAGATTTGTGTTTAATTCCTGTAACAAATTAGCACTGATTCAACTTGTTCTTTACAATACTGCATAACATCTTTCAGTAAAAGTGGTACCTGCTTTTTAGCTTGCCTTCTGAAAGAAATAGCACTGAATGCTACAGCTTCCCTGCCAAATAAATAAAATATTCCAACCAATTTCAATCAACTTTAACAGAAGAATTTCTCTAACAATTGGAGGAAATGAAAAATGAATGTTCTTTCCAAAGTTAGCTCATAAAGGGAAAGTCCATGTAAAAATTAATCAAGCAAAATAATAAATTTTAGAATTTGTGACTCAAATTCAAAGCAGCCAGTGTATCAAAGCACTTGTTTCTTAAGATATTTTTAGAAACTTACCCTAGAAAGTCCGCTGCTATGTATCTCGTAACAGTATATGGCTCTGCCATCTGTGAGCTGAACTTGACTGAAGGCTGGGAACGGATGCTGAGAAAGTACGGTGTATGCCTCTCCCGATCTTAAATTCTTACCTGGCCAGCTGCTTATGGCTGGTATATTGTCATAGTTTTCTAGCTCAGTCAGTTGACCGTGGCGCTAACAACCCCAAGGTCACGGGTTCCATTCTCGTTCGGTCCTCATGTGTTGCCTGATCTAGTCGAGAGGTGGCGTCCCTGGCGGCAGGGAGGCCGGATTAAAATGATCTCTAAGGTCGCTTCCAGCCTAGGCCGTTCTATGATTCTATGTAGTTATTGACTAGTTCAAATTGGAAAACAGGCAGGGAAGTCAAGAAGAGTTTCAGAGGGTCTTATGTCTTAACTCTGGCCTGGCGAAGGTTAAATGTAAAGCAGTGGTGTGGAGTGTCTATTTGTTTAAACACAGTTAGGAAAGGAGTTAGGTGTTACTACAGGACATGGCAGTAGATTTGTTATTGGTTTGGTACATTCCTACTCTGTTCTTAGGACAGTGCTACTTGGCACAGCTGATTTTTTTTTCTTTTTTTTTTTTCTTCCCACTGGTGCCATAGGTGTTAAGTAACTTATCTCCTTTCTTTCTAGTCATTGATTCTGTCAAAAAGTTAAATATGGGTTTTGGTAACAGCTGGTATTATGCTCCATCTCTTTGGTTTGGGCTTGTTGTTTTTGTAGGTTTTTGGTTTGTTTGTTTTGTGTTGGCATCAGGACACATTCAAATTATTTTGTTCTTTTCTCTTTTGTGTTTCCTAATCTGTAGACTGTGGAAGTTGGTTGGGTGAAATGTTTCTCTGCTTATCATTTTCTATGGGCTCTGCCTAATGATCTGCTATTGGACAAGAGAGCTCTTTTTTTATAGCTATCTTAATGTTTGTTTTTCTCCACTTCCCATTCAGAAGATAAGTTACTAATTGAAACATTTTTTTTACTAAAGCTACATACCTTTCATACATCTTGAATTGGAGCCATTTTTTCCCCCCACTGGGTTTGGCACATAAATAAACTGGATATGCTATTTGTGGTTTGGATGTTTGGCTTCAAGTATTTAAATATGCTTCTCTCCGGTTTATGGAGGGAAACATCTGTTTTCCATCTCACCTTTTATTCATGTATTTAATGTCCTGGCAGCTCCCTCTGGTGGGCCTTTCTAACTTAAGCTGTAGATACGTTTCTCACCTTTTTGATGCGTAACAGTACAAGTTGCTTTTAATTCCACTGACAGTGCTTGCTGTGGAGACCTTGATATGCTTTATATCTTTTCTATAAATTCTTGTGTTAATTTACTATAACTGTACACTGGTATACAGTTTTGTCATTCATTAACTTTCCATGTAAGTGTAGTTGTCAGCTCTTGTTCACTCCCCAGAGTAGGCAAAAAAGATGTTGCCAAATGCTGATTTGCCTGAGAGTATTGGGCAAGTATTAAACGTGAAGGTGAGAACTAATATGGCTTCTAAAACCAGCAAAGGCTATCTGTCTGTGTGTCCTGACTTACTGTTTCTGTGTAGTCTACAGGAATAAGTGAGAAGCTATATATTTAGAAGCTATCAGTCTTTAAGTTTTTTTGGAATATAAGCAATTGTATTAAAAGTAAAAGGTGTAGGTTTTTTTGCATTGCTAGTAAACTCCTGGGAATTAAGCTGTCGTACTTGTTATGCCATTTATACCACTGTTAGTTGATCCTATTCTCTGTCCATTGCCCTGAACACAAACAGTAATCTACTTCCTCCTTGTATAAACTCCTAAAACTAGTGTTTCTGGCTATATACGATGCTAATCTTGATATGTCAACCTTGGAATGCTCACCTGTTGCTTGCTTTAGGTAACATTTTTCTGTTCATGAAATCAGAGACTTTCCACTTTTCAAAAACAACTGGGCATGCACCTGAAAAGGGGGAATTCAGCTCCTTTTTCTGCTTGTAGGAATTCATTAATTTACTGGTTGGTTGAGAATCAGGGCAGTAAATGACATAAAGCTAAAAGTTCTGAAGAACTGGAGGGGAAACAGCAAGCTGTTGAGAATACTGTAAGGCAAAGTTAGAAAAGGCTGCAGATGTTTTAACATTAACCTCAAAGAAGTAATGAATGGCTGAAAAATAGTAGAGAACAGTCAACAGCTGAACATCTGCCATGTAATCTGGGTTGCTTTTAAAAAGCAGAGTAAATCTGATCAAAAGAGTGAGTGAGGCTGAAACAATGTCTTGAAGCATCAGGTATCTCAGCATCTAATACCTAGGAGTACAGGTCCTGCAAGATCTGATCTGAGCCAGTCTTATGATATGTTGCCATTGAACTGATTTGTCTTTCTGATTTGCTGCCATTAATTCCTTTATGCATACTCTGACCTAGCTTTGGCAGTAATTTAATTCTAGTTAAGTAGTGTGCTGAATGTGATCTGGGATAGTTTGTTTTTCTTGTTTTCTGCAAGGACTAGCTTAGGGTTCGTTTCTGCTAACTTCTTCAAGGCACTTCTTGAAAGGCCTTTAAAAGTGAATGAGTTTTCTGCACAGCCAGCTGGAAAAAAAGCTCCAGAAAAGAATGGTCTTTACACAGAAAGCATGTAAACACAGAAAAACAGACATAATGTGGACAAAACTTCATGTGGATATTGTCATGCATGCTAATTAAATTCAAGCTTTAGTCATGTGACATAGTTATGTAGCTTTGCTTCAGGAGATGCATGCTAGCAGCGTGCTTGGCATGGGGAAATCTAACGACAACTTTTCAGCAAAATCAACATTTTCTAGTGAAGACCCAAGTCAGTTGTCTTTGCATAGACAGCTGGTTCTATTTGCGATGTACTGGGATTTCAGGCATTCACCCAAAGCTCAGCTAAGTCGTGGGGCGTACAAAGGACCTGAGCTGTTCTGGAGCAGCACATGGAGGCTGAACAAGTCATATTGGGATATTTTACATGTCACTCAGCACAGGTACTTAGGCAACTAAGTCACTGTGAATGTCCAAGGCATTTGTTATATTTTCGCATGTGACAGCCTACTACAGTTTTACATTGATAAATATGGAATAAGGTGGAGTTCAGAGGCATTAAAAATATTATTTAATTGTAGATTTCCTCCTTCCTCACCACTGAAGCCATACCCAAAGAAACCTTCATATGGAAAGGAAGTAATTAAATTTCCAGACTGGAATGAACCAAAGGCTGGCACTTCCCAAGAACACATCCCAGTGAAATCAGTCACAATGGTAAGATGACCAGTTTTCATTTCCTCAGACATAGCGTATTTGGAAAGCAAGACTGAACTAATGATCTTTTTTTTGTAACGTAATATACTTGATTATAAAATTAAATGCAAAATACTTTTATTTTAAGCTTATGTAAAATCAAGTTGTTCTTAAGGATTTACTGGTGTTGTTGGCTTTGAGTGTTCTTTCTGCTACAGATTATGTCTTGACCATCCTAAATTCATCATGACTGCATCTATGTTTACATTCCAGTTTGCTCAAATTCCAATAGTGCGTTTACTATATTATAAGACAAAACCACAAAATGGTTACTGTCACTTTCACTGTAACTCCTATTCAGACACCATGTAGCAGAGTATATATGGTATAACTCCCTGCCTAGCTGTTATGAACTTGTTTGAGGGTTGATTTCCTTTTTGATAAGGAATATGTTGTAGCTAAGGAAAAGTGGTCCTGGCTTCGTTGTTACCCTTTGTGAGCCTGGAGAATCCTTCTGCCCCATACTTACCTGGAATGATCCAGACTTTGAAAAGTTGTTGAAAAAAACTCCTGTTTTTATTAACCAATATTGTGGTAACTCTTGCCATCTGGACATCTTAAATGCCTAGTGTTCTGGAGTTACATATATTTTAAACAGTGTATCTTTTATATGAGTGTTCTCATATTTTGTGAACTATTAAAGCTTCCGTGATGATTTTAGCCTTTTTCTTAACGTGCATCAGTGAGGATGTTGCCCTTGGACTTCTTAGTGATCAACAGTCTCTTTCAAAAAGTAGCCCCTACCATTTTGCTGGACATCTAGAGATCCTGAATGAATGATTATTCTGTATTTGTAATTACATTAGTCATGCAGGTTGAGTGCACTTTTCATGTATAGCAGACTTCTGAAGAGGAGAAGGCATGATGCTTAGAACATCAATAGTAAATAGAAGATTAAGAGGGAGGAAGGAAAAGATAGTGACAAAGACAAGCGAAGAGAATACAGTATTTTTGCTACCGAACAAGCATCTGCTGCAGTTTTAACATGTTACAGCCTCCAACTCTCAGCTCTAAATTTCCATCCAAGCATTCTGGCCTAGTAAGAGTTAGGAAGACTAACTATATACATCTGACTTAATGAAACAGTTTACAGTCTGGCGTAGCTCATAATCTCTTTCACCAACAGTTTTGGTTAGTACAGTGGAGTTGAATTAACTGAGGCAAAGGAATAAGCTTCTTTCTGCTGGCTGTTCCGTAGGTAGATGTAGCTGCCTCTGAACTGGTGAATTAGACAGGCAGCTGTAAGTGGTGGCACCTTAAATTGCTCCAGCATCAATAAATACACTTGCTGGCTATGTGTGGATTGATCAGCATGGGTCTGTGTAGTGAAACACTGAGGTGGAAGACTTGATATTAATTTCAGAGGGTACTATTTGTGTCAAATTAGCTACAGTCTAGTGTCATGGAATGACAGGTGATTTGTGCTTGGAGTAATTAAGTGAATTACTGGAGAGTGTTTTATGGTTTTGTTATGATCACAAGGGAAACTTAATGTGCTTTAGTTCTACTCTGTGATGTAAATCAGAGAACTGGGAATGATTGAAAAGTATGCTGCTGACACAAACTGTGTTCTGTGCCCTCCCAACAGGTTGATGACAATCTTTAGGCATTGAGCTTGGCTGTAAAGGTTGAGTAAAGGGTGGTATTCTCTTTCATTCTCTCCTTTATTTATGGTAGAATAGATCTGATGGGTGTCTTCAGCTGTAGTTATTCGCTTTTACTTTCTTCATGTGTAGAACTTGCTAATGAACTGAGTGTTTAGTTATGATCAGTATATGCTGAATAAGAATGAATATCAGTCTTTGTCTCATCTAGTAGTTCTTCAATAACTTTTCAATAAGCAGATGTTTGATCTTAGAGTGGTGGCTGAAAACAAGTGAGTTGAACTGATTTTAATTATGGAGAGGGCTGGAGACCACTGACTCCTGAACTTTAATGGCTATTCTAATACACGTAACTTTTCAGCTTTGGACAAGTTACATAATTGAGAAAAGATTCTGTACATCTATGAAAATCAAACAGTCACTTACATCCAGGACACAATACTGGAATGTTACTGAAGAATGTTTTTTCTGATTTCAGAACTCTGAGATGTGGTACAAGCGACACAGTATAGCTATAGGGGAAGTACAGGCATGCAAACCTGTGCTCCGCAGAGAGTTAACACAAACAAATATAGAAGAAATATGGAAATCCATGACTTTGTCACGGTGAGTCTGCTTGTGATTCATTTGCTGTTAGTGTAAAACTTTGTGATAGGTAATATTCTTGTTTGTCCTCTCTCGTAAATGCTTGTAATTTCTCCCACTCACTTTTCATTGCTGCCATCAAGGCCATAGTGGCTAGACTATACTGCTTGTTATTAAGCTAACAAATTCAGGAAATAAAGTTTGCAAAGAAACTTCACTGTGCTCAATACCTTTTGACTTCTTACGGTTGTGTTATACAAGGGGTTTTTTTGGTGTTGGCTTTGTCTTGCTTAATCACTTTTTTCCCCTGGTCTTTCTCTCTTTTTCTTGTTGCTATGAAACAGAAACACTTTTGTAGAAGTGCGATACCATGAAACCTTTCAATGACAAGTACAATACTTTGTATGAGACAAGAAATGGAATTGCAAATTGAATGCAGAAGGCCTTGAATTTCAGATATTCTTTACTATTTCCAAAAGGAATATCTTATGCAAAATAAAGCTATTTCTTTAGGCTATTTATGCAGGAGAATATGCATTAGTTGTGTTTGCAGCACAGTTGAGGCCTTAGTAATGCTGACTTTCATCTAACCTAGCACATTATCTCCATGTAATAAACTTGATTCTGAGATGAACAGCTCCAGTGGTCAGCAGTGACATGCTCCAATGTGGTGCGCAGGAGGGCTTCCTCACCTGGGGGAACCTTGGGAGAGTAGAGAGACTGGCTAGGAGCCTACAACTGGAGCAGCTGATGAGATCTGAGCAGGGTTTTTAGCAACAGTGGCCAAGGCCCACCCCATGTACAAACCACTAGCTTCAGTAAGCTCCAGAATGTACTGAGTACACTGGAGCGCATTTGAAATGTCTTTGTACTAATGCATGCAGCATGAGGAGTAAATGACAGGAGCTAGAAGCTTGGAGCCAGTCCCAGAGCTGCAACACCTTTAGCATAAGTGAAAGCTGATGAGATGAATCCTGTGACTAGGGTTGTGTGATGGATGGGTATGGACTCTTCAGGAGGGATAGGCAGGGCGGGTGAGGTGAGGGAGGTGCACTGTATGCAGAGGAGAAGCTGGATTGTGTGGTGCTTACAGTTGGCAACAACATGTTGAGAACTTCTATGTAAGGATGAAGGGAAAAGCAAATAAAGTGGATATTGTTGTGGGAGTCTGCTATCAACCACTCAGACAGGATGGCAAAACGAGTAAATCGTTCTACACTGAATTAAGGGATATCTCTAGATCAAATGCCCTTGCTCATATGGATGATTTTAACTTTCCAGACATCAGATGGAAGCTAACAGATCCAGAACATTTCTGAAACATGTTGAAGATTACTTTTTGGTGCAGATACTAAGGGAGCCAACTAGGAAAGCTGCCCTCCTCAAGTTGTTTGTTGGTAAACAGACAGGGACTCTTGGGCAAAGTGGTGATTTGTGAATGTCTAGGTCACAGTGGCTACAAAGTTAAATGAGTTTCAAATTGTTGACAAAAGGAGAAAATCTTGCAGCAAAACTTTGACTCTAGATATGGCAAGAGCAGCCTTCAAGCTCCCAGGTCTCCTGGGAATTTGCTTTTGAAGGTATTGGAGTCTGTGAATGCTGGTCACTTTTTAAGAGTCGTCTCTTACAAGTGCAGGAGCAGACAAATCCAATGTGTTGGAAGTTAAGCAAGTGGGGCAGAAGGCTGACTTGACTGAGTAGAGATCTTCTCTTAGAACTTAGGCAGAAAAGGAGAGTGTCAATCTTGGAAGCAAGGACAGGCAACACAGGAGGGCTATAGAGATGCTGTCTGCAGTTGTAGGGGGAAAATTCATGTGGCCAAAGCTTGCTTAGAGTTCAAGGTGGTCAGCACCATGAAGGACAGCAAAAAGGGCTCTTAAAAATATACTAATATGAAAAGAAGAACCAGAGATAACATTGGTCCATTGCTTGACGAAGTCATTCATCTTACAAATAGATATATAGACGAAGCAGAGACATTTAATGCCTTCTTTGTATCTCTGTTCAACACCTATGATGGGCCCTCGGATCCCTGGAGACTTATGTTGGAAGACCCTGACTGGGGGGCATGATTAATTCCCAGCTGATCTTGAATCAGTGGGATTCATCCCAGGGTACTGAAAGAGCTGGATGATGTAGTTGTAGGACCTCTCTCCATTATTTTTCAATGGTCTTAGGAGTCTGGAGAGGTCCTGGTCAACTGGAAGCTTGCAAATGTCCCAGTTTTCAAGAAGAGTAGGACGGAAGATCGTGATAATTACAGGTCTGTCTGTCACTTCAGTGCCTGATATAATTTTGGAGAAAGTTATCCTCAGAGTTGCTGAAAAACACTTGAAAGACAGTGCAGTGATTGGTCACAGCCAGCATGGGTTCATGAGGAGAAAGTCTTCTTTAGCCAGCTTAATTTCCTTTTATGACAAGGTCACCCTTGACCAAGGGAGGAAGCCAGTAGGTGTAATAGGTTTGGATTTTAGCAAAACTTTTGATAGTGTCCCTTGAAATATCCTTGTGGATAAACTGTCCAGCACACAGCTAGACAAGTCCATAATACACTGGGGGAGCAATTTGCTGATGGGTCAGACTCAAAAGGTTATAGTAACTGAGGTTGCATCAGGCTGTAGGCCAGTCACCAGTGGGGTTCCTCAGGACCCAATTTTAGGACCAGAGCTCTTTAATGTTTTTATAAATTATCTGGACACAGGAGTTAAATGTACATTAACTATGTTTGCTGATGATACTAAACTAGAAGTAGCCATGAGCTCCCTCAAGGCTAGAGGCCTTACAAAGAGACCTGGATAACTAGAGAGTTGGGCAGTCACCAATCATATGAAATTTAACAAGAGCAAGTGCTGAATTCTGCACCTGGAATGGGCTAACCCTTGTTACATGTATGAATTGGGGGACAAGGGGCTGGAGAGCAGCTTTGTAGAAAGAGAGCTGGAGAGTCTGGATTGATGCCAAGTTGAATCTGACTCCTCAGGGTGCCCTGGCAGCCTAGAGGAATAACTGTGTCCTGTGGTGTGTCAAGCAAAACCTCAGTGCAAACATACTCAATAGTGCATGTGCCAGCACCTGCCACATAAACTCACTGCAGGAGATCATCCAAGTCTACTGAGACTTGAATGCTTTAGAGTGTGGGCTATGTCTTTACTGGCTACTCAATGGCAATCACGTGGCTTTTCTAATGATGCTATTTCAAGATGAAAAACCCAGTTGTCTCTTCCTTGCTTTTCTTGTCACTCGCTTCTGAGCTGCTCCTTACTAAGGCAGACAACTTCCAGGATTAAAGGTAGAAGAGCTCTGAATCTGGCAACTCACAGAGCTATTGGAGTAAAAGGGTGCTGCTGTGCTCTTGAATGCATCCAAAAGAGGGGCTGAGGTGGAGTTTATCATCTTAAGGGAGCTGCAACTGTAGACAAGAAATTGGCAGCTCTCAACAGCCTGAGTAGAAGCCTGCAGGCAAGCATAAGCTTGCACAGAGGCAAAGAACCCAGTAGTGAGAGGGGTAAAGCTCCTTGGAAGAAAGAAGTGAGGTGCAACCTCACCTCCAGTACTGTGTGCAGTTTTAGGTGCCTCAGCAGAAGAGGGACATAAAGCTATTAGAGTGTGTCCAGAGGAGGATGACCAAGATGTGAAAGGTCTTGAGGGTAAGACTTAGAAAGAGTTGTTCAGGTTGGAGTAGAGAAGGCTGTGAGGGGTGACTTCATTACAGCCTGCATCTTCCTCAAGGAGGACAGTGGAGGGGGAGTTGCTGATCTCTTTCTGGTGACCAGCACCAAGACATAAGGACACAGAATAAATCTGCATCAGGGGAAGTTCAGATTGGGCCTTAGGAGAAGATTCTTCACCAAGAGAGTGGTCTTTTGCTGGGACAGGCTCCCCAGTGAAGTGGTCATGACACCAAGCTTGTCAGAGTTCAAGGAGCATCTGGATGATGCTCTTGGTCACATGGCTTAGTTTGAGGTATTCCTGTGAGAAGGCGTCAGTTGGACTCAATGTTCCCTATGAGTGTCTTCCAACTTGAGATATTCTATGGTTCTGTGAAGTGGAGAGGTCTCTCTTTCAGAATTGTTTCTATCCTAATTAGTGTTAGGATAATATTTGCCTTTTATTCTTGTTAGATGATGTATGAACAATGTGTTTATATATTTTTACAGATTACAAAAGGTCTTGGGTTTGGATTCTCTGGATGAAGTGTTAGATATAAAACTTGTGAATTCAAAGCATGTAGTCCAAAATGCATACAATGTCAATAAGCAAGGCATTGTCACTTTAGAAGACAAATCAAGTGAGTATTTTAGAAGTTTTAACTTTTTTATATTGTGGTTTAATGTTATAGAAAAGGCATGACTTCTAATCTATACTAACCTGTAGCATCTTTATAGTTGAATGATTGCATCTGTACTACAATTTTTGCAGAGTATCCCATTGTTGTCCTCTGACATCCCAACAGTAAGAATCAGTGTTTGTTCCATATTTACACTCTTAAACATATTCCGGCTATAGCAGGGTTGAAAGATGAAGGTGAAAGAGCAGCAACTTCTCATTTATGGTGATATTATTTACTTCAAGATGGTTTTGTCAGTCCAGCCTTTAACTGCCTGAACTGGAGTGTTTGTATGCGTATTAGAAATTGGGAAAGAATTAAAATGTGCACTGAGAGATGCTTAAAATTTTTCAGTTTTGAGTGTTCAGTCAGTGTGTTTTGATACTAGTGGCGAGTTTAAACTGCTTTACATCAGTGAGAAAACAAAGTATCTGTCACTAACAATATCACGGCTGCCATGTTTCCATAAGAATTGTAGAGATGGGAAATACAAGATTGGAACCTGGTTTGGTTTGTGACTAAAATGTCCTCTAGAGCATATATCTGTTCATTTTAAGACAAATGGAGCACCTCCCTGCAGAAATGGCAGTACTGAATGTATGAGTGCTTTTCATCTTCAGTGCGAATTCACTTCGCTGTACTGCACTCGTGAAGGTGTAGCGTGAACTAGCATTGCTGACTTTTGCAGGATGAGTTAAAGATTTGTGACATGATCCATTTTGCTGTTTGAGTTGTAAGAGTAGTAGGCATAACTGGTTGGTATTGAGTACTGGAGGTGCTAAAGTATGAATGTAATTCAACCTTGATCCTACATTAACATATAACCTTCCTTTGCAATCAGTTGATCTACCATATAGGAGGAACTTCTTCAAGAATTTTCAGTTTCACTTTTATGTTACAGTTTAACATTTTTCTTGGTGTGTTTTGGTTTGGTTTGGTTTTAATTCTTTTAATTTCTGTCTCTGTTTTTCCCCTGTGCAGAGGAACTACCTCATTGGATATTATCAGCAATGAAATGTCTAGCAAATTGTAAGTAAATTCAGGAGTGGAGAAGACCCAAACAACCCATCCCTGTAAAAATCAATTGAATGGACTATGCCTTTTCCGCTTTATCAAATCCCATGTATATTCACATTCAATATTTTTTCTGATCATTGTCTTAAATTTGGAAATGTTGATCCAGCATATATTCTCCTGCCAGTGCAGCTTATTTCAGTGGAATATATAAATGTTTAACTATTCTATTAATATTTTTCCTCTTCTATGTGTTTTTGCTAGACCTAATGGAAATAGACCAATTCAATAGATCAATAGAATTTCATTTATACTTTGACTCTAAGTTTTGGGTTATTTTTTTTTCTATTTGATGTTGATGACTGCAAATTAGTTTTCTCCTTTTTTTTTTTCTTTTTTTTTCTTCTCTTCTCTTCTCTTCTCTTCTTTGCAGGGCCCAGCTACTCAGATTTGAAGCAGCCTACATACTCAGGATTTGAAAGAGATGTCTTCAAAACTATAGTAGACTACTTTGGCCAGATGAAAGAACCTCTTCTCACATTTCATTTTTTTGATGTTTTTGTATGTGTGTTAGGTAAGTTGTTTTGGATGAAGTGAAAAAAAAATATTCTTTTGAATTAACTTCCTGGAGTTAATTTACCATACCCAAATCTAATAGTAAAACAGCTCATTTCTTTAGGACATGTCCTGTCCGTTTTATATAGAGAATGTTTAATTTTTAGTTCTGTTTCATATCAGAAGATGATTTTTTTCTTCTATCTTTTTGATCACATTAGTTCAAGACTTCCATTTCTTGCCTTCATAGTTTTTAAAGGCTTCTGTTCATTGCTTAACACTGCCACACCTAACAGATGGATTTAAAGAAATTTTTTTTTGGTTTTTTTACAAATGCCTAAGCATCTTAAAAACTCTCATAAGCTTTTAGAAATTGCTTGACTGAAGTCTAGATTAAAGAGGATTAGGTCCGTAAGGACTGTTTTTAACCCTAGGAATACGACATCTGATGGAAATCGAAATCCTTCATTGCTTAAACTTGGAATAGACATTAACTAATATAGTGCTTTAAAAAAAAGTAGTTTAGTTATTAACTGTAATTTTTTAACACTTCACACTGTGTCAAATTCACTTATCTGGTACCTACAGATGGCCTACTGAAAGATAGTAAAAAAGAAAAAAATTGATTACATTTTATGATTACATCTCAGAAAAGAACAACTGAATTGGAAAGTAAGCATGCTTTTTAGCATGTCACTTTTCTGAGCTCCTTCAAGTGGGAACAACATTGCTTTTAGTAACGCGTTGTAATGGAAAAAGGTATGCAGATTAACACGTTTCTGGAATTTAATATTTTTATACTTTGTTGGTTGACAATCTTACTTCAAACTGAATCTAGTTTTATTGGACAGCAGATATTCTTGATAATATTTTAAAAAATTCTTCCTCTTCTTTCATACTCTGCTTGCTTTTCCATTGTATTTCACGTCTTTCAGGTTTTAAGAGTTTTATTTCATGTTATTTTATAAGTGTAAAAATAAGAAGAAAGAAGTCATGTTGATGTTTATGTGGAAATGAAAGGAAATCATTCACTGTTTGAAAAAGTCCCCCCCTAAATTTTTTGTTCCCTGTCACAAAAAAAATAAGTCTTAATATGGAATCCTTCCTTGCTAATAAAAACATATTTACACAAAAAAAAATTGTGACAAGGCAGGCTTTCAAGAGCTAGTTATACAATTTGAAATACTGGCAGCATATGTTGGAAATGTCACGTTTCTCTGGAAGTCTTGCCTAAACAGTTTCCTCCAGACACCTAACACAGGTACTTGAATTGCTAAAAAGCTTGGCATTTGGTAATTTGGGATACCTGACTTAGGCATCCTTACTGACTTCCAGCTGATGTTGGGCCAGGAGGTCCCCAGGTGTTTTTCACACTCTTTTTAATAATTCAAGACTATGGTCCCTATTTAGCCAGTGGAGGGAGTTCAGGAAGACAATTCAGCTGGGCTGAAGCTTACACTCTCTTTTTTGTACTCAAAGCTACTTAGAACCAGCAATAAGAAAATAAACAAGCAAACATAAGGTAGAGATGCCCAATTCTGTAGTTTTGGTAGCAGGATCTTCTCTAACCACTCAAACTCTCTTCTGAGTTTCGATCTGTGATTCTTGGGGGTGAGGAGAGGAGGAGGAAGAAGGGATTTCTGGAAGGTTAAGCAGCAAGAGAAGAGAATGTTTTGGTTTCTGCTCAATATGTAATTAATTCTTAACAATGAGGCTAACATACAGACCATCATAAAGCTGTAGGTAAACATAGAGGGTAATGCATGCTCTTTAGTGTTGTAGTAAGTGTCAATGCTAGTACTGCTTAGCAATTTACAAAATACAGAAATGCAGATCTATGTCTGCAGTTGCATTTCTGTGTTTTTGTTGTTTTTTTTTTTTTAATGGAGTATGGCTTTCTAAATTGGAACTAATTACCAATCCTAAGGCATTTATAAACTCAGATTTCAATTTTTGAGTCTTTGACTTTTCATATTGCTACCCTCAGGGAATTACAACTTTTCTATGATGACTATAGGACTTCTTTCTTCCTTCAGTGCATAAACTTCCTGTTTAGTGGAAGAATTCAGAAAATAGCAAAGAAATTTTTACCAGATTATATGTTTAGTCGTTTGAGGCAGCCATCTTGTGATCTGTATATGTCTAAAAGCTCCATCATAAAACTTGAGAAGTATTTGCAGAAATTATAGGTGGCTTGTGTAACCATAGCAAGATGCCTCACTTCTCTTTTTAAATGAAGACCGTCTAGACCACTTCTGTTCCTAGACGCTGGCTGAAATTAGTTTTCAGAATAGCTAAGAAAATAGGACTAAGGTGTCAGAGATCGTCAAACGTTTTACTAACTTGGTAAGACTGAACTTGCTTTTAGCACAGATTATACTGATTCTTTATCTATAAAGCTCATTAAGGTTGATTATTCCTCAGAGTGTTTTATAAACATATGCACTAGTGTGCTTGCCAGATCTTCCTTTGAAATTAGATAAAGGTTTGCTTTGAAAATGAAATTAACTATGGTGGTTTACCACTTCTGGAGCACTGTCTGTTTTCGCTGCCCTATTTACTACTGCATACTTCTGTTCTCTTTTTTAATAACTAATAGTTCCCACTTTTTACACAGTATGGTATTAACTGGCATGGTGGATGAGGGGGACAGCAGTAGATGCATTTCATATTGACTGTAATAAAGCTTTCCAACACTCTCCTATCACATTCTTATAGGCAAACTGAGGAAATACAGGCTAGATAAGTGAGCAGTGAGGTAGATCAGAAACTGACTGAATTGCTGGGCTCAGAGTGTTGTGATCAGTACCAGGTGGATGTCAGTCAGTACAGAGTACCCAGAGCTGATAATGAGGCCGGCAGTGGTTAGCACTTCATTCATGACCTGGATAATGGGACGGTCTGTCCTGAAGAAGGGCATAGTGCCCTGAACAAACATGCAGATAATACAAAATGGGGAAGAGCAGCTGATGCAGCAGAGGGTTGTACTGCCATGCAGAGGGGCCTTGATGAGCTGGAGAAATAGGCAAACAGGAATCTCATAATGTTCAACAAAAGGAAGTGCCCAGTCCTCTCCTGGGGAGGAATAACTCCATGCACCAGTGCGTGCTGGAGGTGACTGACCTGAAATTAGCTTCACTGAGAAGGACTCGAGAGTCCTGGTGGACACGAATGTAACTATGAGCCAGCAGTGTGTCCTTAGGGTGAAGTGTGTTTTCTCAAGAGTTTCTAAGTAGAATTAGTCATAGATCTAACTTCTATGAGTGTGAGGGACATGTTGATATTGTCATAGCTGTCGTTGATGCATAAGCACATTTTTTTAGATTCTCTGATTGTTGCCCTAGACTTTTTTTTTAATGCTACAACTGTGCATACATCTCAGTTGCATTCAGAGCTCAGTGTTACAAAAGATCAAAGGATGAATCAAAACGTTAGTTTTTCACGTCTGCTAGTATTTAGATTTGTTGGTTATGACTATTAATATGTCCCAATGCATCAGAAGAAAATGTAAATACTTAAACAAGGTGCCTGGTTCTAGTAGTCCAGCTGTAGAGACATATTCCTAGGCTTTGGGGAGTGGAGTGCAAAGGTGGTCTTGCATGAGTAGGAATTTGAGGAGACAGACTTAGAAATATTATGTTAAATGTTATGAAAATATGTAATTGAGAAGTGTTGCTCAATCTCTTGATCTTGTATAAACCAGGTCTGCTGCAAAAACACAGCAAGGCTATAGAAGCTCTTCAGATATCTTGTCTCCTGCTGCCACCAGAAAATCGGAAAAGACTGCAGCTGTTGGTGAGGATGATGGCAAGAATTAGCCTTAACAAGGATTTGCCACCTCTTTCTGAATCAGTGAGGACCAGAACCTTGGTACGTGTAGTAAGAAGATCTAGACAAGGCATTTAGAGTAGCACATATAAAAGATTCTTACTGGACAGTGTACACAAAATGCAATTTGCTTGTTTGAAGAATACTTCATATATTCTAGTTATGTGGAAAGCTACTCTGAATTTGAATAAATTGGTATTTCTTGCAAAGTTGTGAACAAATGAAAAATTTGCTCAGAATCTGAGGCCTTCCTTTCCCAGTTAAATCATCACTGATTTCACTGTTGAGTAGAAAAAAAACCCCAGTAGATGAAGTCTCTGGTGTGCTTTATCACTGCAGATTGCCTGTTTCAGTTTTAGAAATATGTAGCTGAATGTTTATATTTACCAGTTTTCAGCCAATAAAAAACCACTTCCATCCATTTATTTCAGTACTTTTCTTTAAACTCTTACCTACATAAATCTGTGAAAGTAATTTTGATCAGATTTTGACAAAGCCCTAGCTCTTGCTAATTTTTTTCTGTAGGACTACTTGTAGTGTTATCACTGATGTTTGCAACAGAGTGTTATTATACAGTTATTAAGCATAACTTAGCAATTCCAAATGGCTGAAAATATGTATTCCTTCTGATTAATTTTCAAGTCTTTTGCAATAAGAGCAACAGAAAACTTGGCTGTAGAGCCACTCCCTAAAAATCCTGTAGCAGCATGCAAAAATCTAAATTTGTCCCATAGCAATTAAATTTTTAATTAACTATGAATAGTATTTGATTAAAATAATAAAATTTTTGACTGCCAAGGTTATAATTTAATTAACGGTAAATGATCTTTGATTAAAATAAATATGTTATAAACTAAATGTTACTTTTAGAAGTGAATCCTTTACAGTCCCCATGTGTTGCCAGGTCTAGTCAAGAGGTGGTGTCCCTGCCCATAACAGGGAGGTTGGACTAGATGATCTCTAAGGTCCCTTCCAGCCTAGGCCATTCTATGATTCTATGATTCCTAGTATTTTGTAATAAGTTTTAATTCAGCAGTACAGTCTATAGTACACGACAGAAAACCTTGATTGTCTTCTGTGCTTTTAATGTCAAAAGTGGCTGATGCATAGACAGCAAACTCTTGTAACTGAATGCTGGACCATGAGACTACCTGAAGTGAGCTGGACCTGAAATTTAGTTTGATAATTTCAGAATAGCAGTATTAAGTTTTCCCTCTGGTGCTTAACTTCTATTAAATTCCTGTGCTATTTTTCAAATCTCTGCAATATCAGTGTCCTGGTTAACCAGAAGAGCCATATGAAATTACTGTTTGACGAAGTCTTGATAATAAAATGGAATTCAGTCGTTCTCAGTCTAAAAGTCAAGGTTAGATTACATATGAGGAAAGAGCCATCTTTGATCCACTCATATAATGTCACTGTACACAATTCTTTTGGTTTTTTAATATATTGATGTGTTGGAAGTACAGTAAGTATTGTGCTGTTAAAACCGTTTTTTTTTAAAATAGCACTTTTTCAGTACCATCTGATTCCCCACCCCCAAACAGAAAAGTATATAGTACTGATGTGTTGTTTTGTTTTGTTTTTTTTTCTCAGATGGTTCAGGCATTTTCACGTTGTATTCTCTGCTCAAAGGATGAAGTGGACTTGGATGAACTCCTTGCTGCTAAACTAGTATCTTTTCTTATGGACAATTATCAAGAGATCTTAAGTGTGCCTTCTGCCTTAAAATCTTCTATAGAGGAACAGGTTGTACATCTCCAGAGAGTCCAAGTAGGTATCTAATGAAAAAATCCTCTTATGCCTGTGCTTCTAGATCACACTTATCCTTTCTGCTTTAAAGTTTGACAGTTCTTAAAGACTTTGTTCTGTCTCTGCTAGCTTACAAAAAACTAATTGATTTTGACTGCTGATATTCAGCCATAATTATTTAAATGAAACTAGGCAGACCTTGAATGGTTTAGAGACAGGAGCTCTAAAATATGCTTTCCTGTTCGTCAGCACCTTTTTCCCCATGCGACAGGCAAGCTATATTTGTGGTAATTAGGAAAATTGTGAATGGTTAGTAAGTGTTTCCATGAATATTCTAATTTGCTTTTACATGTATCCGTACTTGCTCAGCGTTTTCAAATCTCTTTTTTGTTTCCTGATACCATATTTTGTTTTGCTCTAAGTTACTTTTTGGTTCTTTTCTTCTTTAATTTCTACTCAAAAAGCAACTTATTCCAAAAGTTAAACAGGCTTCCTTTGTCTCATGTTTTTGGCCTCACTAGAACTCACTCAACTAGTGCAGGAGATATGAAGTACAATTTAGGATCTTTATTCCATAACTTCTCTGCTTACTGACTTCATGTGTTCAATTTGTTTAAACCAGTTCTCACAAATTTATTGCAGGAAACATAGCTGCTCTATTTTCACTCTTTCTTCAGGTAAAATATGCTGGAGCTGATACTGATGGAACTTTTCCTCAACCATCGTTTTGTCACCAACTTAGTACAGATGAATTTGAATACCAAATGCCAACTGGTTCTCAAGAACCACTGGCAGCTTTGTTGGAAGAAATTGCAATGAATAAAGAAATATCTGTGAAAGATAAGAAGAAGCAGCTCAAGCAAGTAAGTAAAAAAGGTCTTCCAGAGTCTTTAATTTTAACTTAAAGAGTTTTATCAAGTTTTAGACATGTAGTCCTCTATAATGAGATTTTAAAATAGTAAATACTCTTGAGAATTTCAGACTTTGCAGTCATTTGGAATAGGGATGCTGTGATTAATCAAGCCTTATTAGAAAGTATCATCTAATTTTATGTATAGAGGTATGGAAAGTCCGTTTGAGAAATAATAATTTTCCTGCTCCAAGGGTGGAAGTTGCACTTTCTAAAATTTTTTATAATATTACAAGTTTGAGTGAATTCTTCATTTAATTGATGTATTTTTCTAGTTTCAGAAATCTTACCCTGAAGTGTATAGAGTACGATTTCCTACCCCTGAAACCGAAGCGGTACTGTTTCCAGAAAAAGCTAAACAGAAACCACCAGTACTGCTGTGGGCCCTCAGAAAGCCTTTTCAACCATTTCACAGAACCAGGAGCTTTCGGATGTAAATGGTTTGAAATACCTCAGCGAACTGAGTGAGGGCGTATTATTAATGGATCTTATACAGAAGGCGTCTGAGCAGCATGTAGTTACTCAAAAAACTACTGGGGATACTGCTGAGATGATAGAAACAGTGGAAAGAAGAGGAAAGTATTGAGGTGGTAGAAATGTGAGCCAGTATTTTGTAAATTGTATTTTTTTAATGACTGTTATTAAAAAAACAAAACCACAAAAAACCAAAAACCAACAACAAACTCAAGGTGATTAATCTGCATAGGTGATAAAGTATACTTACTGTAGTTTGATTTGACCGTCATATCAAGGTCTAAATACATTTGTGTAATGTGTTGTTGGTTGTTATTCAACATCATTGACTTGCATAGATTTTTTTTCATATATAGCCTGAGGAATTAATTTGCTGTACATGCTCGAATAAGTATGAAACACTGGATTTTGTTTTGCTGTAGTATACCTTAATGTTCTTGATATGTAAGATTTATTTTGGAAAACTGTAAAAACTCATTCTTAATTTTCTGGTTCATGTGAATACGTTACATTGTGAGTCAACCTCTGCTGAAATCCCATTAACTTTGTAGTGCTGACCTATTCTTCTAAGCAACACATTCTTTTCCCATACGCTCTTACAAAATACTGTAAAAAAAGAAATGGTTGCTTGTCAATAGAACATATTTTATCAGACAAATCTGAAGTCCTGATGTCTTCTGGAAATTAAATTTGAATATTGAAGTGACAGTGAAGCATGCATGCCTTTACTGATTTCATTTGTTTTGCATTATGAGATCTACAGTACCTATGACTTGACTGTGCATATAAGATTTTTCATTCTTGTAGCACTTTTGAGCTATTAAAGCATTACCATTTTCTGATTCTTACTTAGAGTTTTGATTTCACATTACCCATTAGCAATTTAAGAGCCGCATTTCATACCTTACTGAATGTTGGAGTAGTCTATGCAGGAGAGAAGGCATCTGACACCTCAACAAATTTCCATCTGACATTTTAGTAAGCAACATAGTGACTATCCTGTAATGCAACATTGATAGTATTTTCACTTTGCTAACCTCCTAACTAGGCAGTAAGGTTTAAGATGCATGTTGCAAAGTTGTTGGATTACTGGGCTCAACCTACATCAGTCTAGGAAATTCCTGGAGTGTGTGGTAGATAATTTCCTGACACAGCTGGTGAGTGAGCCTACCAGGGGAGTTGCCTTTCTGTTCCCAGAGAAGGACTGGTGGATGATGTGGTGGTCGGAAGATGTCTCGGGCTTAGCAAGCGTGACATGAGTTTTTCATTCTGGGAGAAGCAAGGAGGGTAATCAGCAAAACTCCTACCATGGACTGCTGGAGGGCAGACTTTGGCCTGTTTGGGCCACTAGTTGAGAGACCCTCTTGGGAGACAGTCCTGAAGGGCAAAGGGGGTTCCAGGAAGGCTGGACATTCTCCAAGAAGTAAGTCTTAGAGGCTCAGGAGTAGGCTTCCTCCGTGTGTTTTAAGATGAACTGATGGGGAAGATAACTGGCCTAGCTGAAGAGGGAGCTTTTGCTGGGGTTCAGGAAAAACAGTAGAATTCACTGCTTTTGGAAGAAAGGACAGGCAACGCCAGAAGAGTATAAGGATGTGATTAGGTCGTGCAGAGAACATCAGTAAGGTGGTTCATCTTGAGGGCACTCACATGATATGTGCAGGACAACTAGTGTATCAGGCCCAACTAGCATGAGTTCATGAAAGGCATATCCTACTTGACCAACCTGATCTCCTTCTATGACCAGGTGACCCACCTCGTGGATAGGGAAAAGGCTGTGGCTGTTGTCTCATTGAATTTTAGTAAAGCCTTTGACACCGTCTTCCACAGCATTCTGCTAGAAAAGCTCACGACTCATGGCTTTGGTGTATTCTTTGCTGAGTTAAAAACCGTCTGCATGGCTGAGGCCAGAGTGTGGTGCTGAATGGAGTTAAATCCAGTTGGTGGCTGGTCAGAAGCAGTGTCCCATAGGGTTCAGTTCTGGGGCTGATCTTGTTTAATGCCTTTATCAACGATCCGGATGAGGGAGTCAAGTTCACTCTTGGTAAATTTGCAGATGACACCATGTTTGACAGGAGTGTTGATCTGCTGGAGGGTAGGGAGGCTCCGCAGAGGGATTTGGACAGGCGGGATCAATGGGCCAAGGCCAATTGTATTGAGGTTCAACAAGACCAAGTGCCCTGGGTCACAACAACTGCAGGCAATGCTACAGGCTTGGGGAAGAGTGTCTGGAAAGCTACTCAGAAGAAAAGGCACTGAGGGTGTTGAGGGACAGCCAGCTGAACATGAGCCAGCAGTGTGCCCAGGTGGCCAAGAAGGCCAGTGGCATCCTGGCCTGTATCGGGGCTGGTGTGGCCAGGAGAAGTAAGGAAGCGAGTGTGCCCCTGTACTCAGCACTGGTGAGGCTTCACATTGAGTACTGTGTTCGGTTTTGAGTGCCACAGTACAAGAAGCACTTTGGAACGCTGGAATGTTGTCCTGGGTTTGAGCTAAAAC
>NW_009722201.1:80061-98060 GCF_000703405.1 Apaloderma vittatum | reverse complement strand
ATGTGGGACAGTGTCAAATGCCTTGCACAATACAGAATACCCAGGGAAAATTTAAGGAAGGCTTCTCCGTTTTATCAAGTGCTACCCATAATTTGGTATATATTCTTTTCCAGAATATAAGTACAGATTTACAGTAAGGGCACAAAATGTCACTGAAGTCACAGTGTTTGCAAGAGACTGCTTTATTAATTTCCCTTCAAGACAAATTAAGTCACTTTATTTAAACTGTACACTGTATTCCACAACACATTAAGGCTTCAGGACCTGTCAGGATGATTGTGGCAGGAGCAATACACAGGAGCACTGCCCATTAAAAAGGTGTGTGGAACTGTGCAAAGAAACAGCAAAAGGGAATGTTTTGGCTTTGTATATAATTTCTGTGTTTTAGAAATGTTCCACAGTTTTCATTAAGGTATACAAAACTACTCAATTATCAAACCTCAGATTACTTATTCAGAACAGTTTAATTAAAATTAATCTAATTGAAACTATATTCCCACTGCTACCTGTACCTGTAGAGCATCGTAAATGATGTTGGGATCGTTGTACTCAAGCTACCACGTTGCAAACAGCTTTATAGCACCTCAGTGGATATGCTAGCACAGAACTGTTCTGTATTTGCTTTGTTTTTCCACATATTCTTTCTCAAAGAGTCTGCCAGGCTTAGAGACAGCTTACTGAGCTAAACAGACCTTTATTTTCAACTGGTATGTTTTGGTCTTTTTAATGTTCTTTTTGTATTTACATGGTAGTTTAAATTTTCCAAACACTTTCCTGTCATTAACTCCTTAGACCCTTCGTGTTTAGTCAGTAAATTAAATGCGTTTCAGCGGTGGTGCCAGGAGCTGAAACCGGTTGGCACCAACAGTTTGTTTCTGTGCTAGAAAATCCTTAAATTATGAGATGTCAACCGATCTGTTGGGAACAGTCCCTAGGCTGCTTAACTGCCCAGGAGTGAGTTGGTTGGGTGACAGGACTGCAGGCATGCCAGCAACAGTCTGTTGTTTCTCAGTGCTGGGGGCGACTGCGCTCTAGCACACGAGGATCCCCCACCGCTCTGTGGTTTCCAGCGCAGCTGCCTTGTAGCATCCCTGGATGGTGCTGGCAGGGCCACCTGGGAAACAGCATCTGTTCATGGATTTGTCTCCAAAACAAGCAACCAGGTTTTCTGTGGTGAAGGTACCAGCTTGAAGCTGCGCACAGTTATTGTAGGTATCTGTTGATCTACTCGCATAAGCAAAAGCCCTTTGCCAGGTTTGCGCGCTTACCTCTGCGTCCTCAGTCTGGTTCTGAGTATCACAAACGGTGGTGTGTCTGTAAATCATGAGTTAGCTGATGTGCTGGTACTGACGGCAGGAATTCAGCCACAGTAGTTTCAATCTCACTTTCAGCAAATTGTAAATGGGATTTGTCCAAGGCCACCCTCTGCAAAGCCAAGGACAAGATTAGAATAGGCTCTTCCTCAGTCTGGTTTCACAGAAGAGAAATGTGCAAGTGTGGTTTCCTGACCAGATTTTGTCCAAGACGACGACTCCTTTCTTTTCAGTTTTGTCTAGTGTTTACTTTTTAGGCTGCAGACCAGTTGCTGTGCCTTGCTGTGGAGATCACCACAATTCGGTGCTGAATAACTTTCAGGGAGCAGGTGCCGAGCCTCCTGCTCGCCCAGAAGCTTCTCTCTTGTGCTGTGGTCGAACTGGTTTGATGTGTGGCCCACGTTGCCCCTGCAGTGTCCTGGGAGATCAAACCATTCAGTGGCGAGCTGTGCTCATGTGCTCATTTGGTCAACCACATGTGAAGGAAGGATCTAGCAAAAGACGTGCCACACCGCGTGTTCCCGGCTGGGTGCCATGCCCCGTCGTGCTGCCGCAGCCCACTGGCTCCCCAACATTTCGGAGGTGGGAAACAGCTGCTGACTAGCTCAGCTGGCTTCTCAGCAGGACGGCTCTACATCTCACAGCATAGCTTGGATCTGCTTAGGTGGAAAGCACAAAAGTTTCATTGTTGAGTGTTGGGTTTGGGGTTTTTTTAAGTTTTTGTTGTAGCAGTAGCTGAGTTGCCTCCTGTTATTTCCTGGACAGAGCTCTTCTCCTGGGGCTGCCTGCATGCAGCCTGGCTGGGGCATTGGGCAGGCAAGGGAAGAGGTGGTGATGTTTTCAGACAACATTGCTGCCGTCACTGATGTTGTCCTTTCAAGTGCTTTTAAGTTCAGTGCCTTTAAATGAAGGGAAATAACACTTTAGGACTTAGTGTTTTTCTTTTGGATGATTGATTGTCAAGGTCTGCGGGCTTTTGCTCAGTGGAGTTCCTAATGTACTCTTTTTTTTTTCCTCTGTCACTTTAACCAGTGAGTATAATCTTCTAATTCAACTTAACGATGTCTTTGTGAGTCTGGTTATTCCTGAGCTGTAAACCTGATCTTTTATTTTAATGCTTGCTCCCTACAGCTGACCTGAACAACGTCAGATTCTCGGCGTACAGGACTGCCATGAAACTCCGCAGGCTGCAGAAAGCCCTCTGCTGTAAGTATGTGCCTGTGCCTCACCTGCTGCCAGGAAGGCTTTATGACTGACACACAAGTTTATTCGCAACTCCCAGGAGCAGAAAAACGCCCCCACACATACCCCCAGCTCTCTTGCATGGAAACCTCTCGCGTGGAGGGTCTTCTGCTGCACATCTGGTTTGCGCATCCCTTGCAAAACCAAAGTGATGGGTGGTCTGTGGATCTGTCCCTTGTGAGACAGAGCAGCAGATCAGAAATGGAACTAACATCCCCTACATATTTCTTACCTTTCTACTCGTCAGCAGATATTTTCACTGTGCTCATTACTGGAGCCATGTCCTGTCTCAGTCACAGTTTTGTAGCTCAAGACCTAAGGAACAGGCTCGTGGTGTATTTGGAGCAGTGAGAGTTCAGTGAAATAGTTGCTCCGGAGCTGGAGTTGCCGATGGCTTTTTATGTTGAATCTTGAACCCTCAGGGCTTGTGACGTTTGTAGGAGATTGTAGCAATAAAACATTTAGCTTCATTTTTCCTGGGCTTTGGTTTATGTTCAGAAGCCTCTCATCACCCATACACTAGTGATGTGCATGTTCTAACATTTTAATTCTCTCAACTGGTGTATGGTATTCTACCTGTCACCAGAGTAACATTTCCTCTTCAGCTCATTGTAACCTGATAGCTAAATAATTTTCACAGTTTTCTTAGTAGGCCAATCAGTTGCCAAAGCAAACGGTTTATTAGATGGTACAATTTAGAGGGTTATTAAATATCTTAACATTCACAGTTCGGCATTTAATTACGGGGTTAAATTTCTGACACAGTTACAAATGTCTCAACTGTAACTTTTTTCAAGTTTGAATTTGTGCTCACATGCTTTCTGGAACTTTGTCAAACCTCAGTATTTTTGAACATGTTTGCTTTTAGGCTTATAAGCTTGAGTGAATACCACTAGTGAACAGAGTTAATTTCTGAATTTATAAAGAAAAAGAAAAAAAGGAAAAAAATAAATAATAAGTGACATATCTTGTAACATAAGTAAAGACTTCAACATGAACACGGTGATGAGGGATGAATTATCATCAAAAATACAAACATCTTTGTATGGCACAACACTCCTGACACCCTCATTGTGGAAAGGTGGCGTAAAGAAACTGGAGTGATGAGCAGTGAAAAGTATTTATAATCAGTGCAGCACTGAAGTAAAGAACTAAAATTTTGGGGATGACAGGTTTCTCTTATCTGGCAGTGCACAAGTGTAAGTTGTAACTTGCTGAAAGGGCAAAACGTTGCATCCTGGTTTATCTGTATTACCCTGATTCGTACCACTGAATTATTCCAGACTCATCTTGGACTTTACACTATAAAATTGTAATTATGCACTGAAGTCAGTTCATCTCTCGAGGTTACACTTAGGCAGATTTTCTGAGAATTAATGTTTTCAGAGACATGCAGCGGCGCTTGCACTGATTACTTTAGCACATTCTTCATACTTGTATCTAAGGAGAAGTATGTAAGGAATTTGGTTAGCAGTCTTTGTTCTTACAGATATTTTTGCTTGGAGACACCATCATTGTATTTGTGTATTCTATGATTCCAGTGTCACTTGTAAACTCAGTCTAATTAATTTAATTATTATTTAAAAAAAACCCAACTCATTACAAAATTCTTTTCCTGCAGTTTGGCACTTGTAGGAACAGAGCAGAGTGCTGGATTTCAGGGCCAAAAATCCCTAAATTCCTCTCACAGTGCGTCTGCTCTTAGGTCTTTTTATTTCAGTTTTAAAATTTCAGGAGTTTAAATCTATATATATATGTGTGTGTATGTACTCTTCCACACACTTCGTGCAGTTTTGTCTGCTGAGGAGCACTCTAAAGATGTGTGCACAATGGAAGGCCTGCAGAAGTGAAGGTACAGCCTGGTTTTCAGTGGCAAGAATAGAAACATTTCTAAAAATGAACTGTGCCTAGACTTTAGTTCTTTTCAGTTTGTAAATCAGCCCAGTGAACATTAAGATGCTAGGATATTAAACCTAAAGAAGCATATGGAAAATGATAATCCTTAACAAATAAATGCTTATGTATTGTGTTACCTTAGAAGAATCTAGTATGTGGCTCTATCATCCTAGCTTTCAAACTTATTGTGGGCATGCCAGGTGTAACTATTGCACCTTTTTTTAAAATGTGTCTTCCTTTGAAAATCACATCAAAGCATGTTGACTTTCTTGTTTTGCTACTTCTAAAAGATCTGATCTTCAAGTGCAAACCACATCTGAACATTGTGATGTCAATAAAATGAGATGTATTCGCAAACTTTTCTTGGAAATGCAGCAAAAGGGAATATTCAACTTCTGTTAGGGTGCTTTTCTCCTTTAATTTTATGCAGGTTAGATAAATATATGTTTTTAATGTATCAGCCAACAGCAGCACATTACAGAGGAGATGATCTTGCATTCTGGGAACAGCATTAACACTTTTTATCACCAGCCATATGTTGAGTTTTCCGTAAGTTCAGTATGTGACCCACAAAGGATACTTTCTCCTGCTTGTTAATTGTCACTTCTGCCCTTCAGCTGGTTAGTTATTCCAGGTCGTCTTCTGTACTTTTCCTGCAATCTGGCCACAGGTTGGTGGCTAGCCACAACTTTTTCTCTTTCCTTAGAGGCCGAGGAAATATTTATATAGATAACTTAGATTCTAAAATAAGCTAGAAGTTTAACTGCGTGCACAAATTTTGGAGTCAGTTTTGGAATTTTAAATAGAAAAGAACAAAAGAGTGGCAGACAACCCATCAAAAATATAAAGTGGTATGATTTATTTCAACTAAAGCTTTGCAAGTCACTGAATGATGATGAACATACAGCTTTTCAATACATGCCTGACTGTTCAGGCCTGTCTTTTTGAAAGTCTCTCATTCACAGAACCTCCATATTGCTTTCAGGAAAGAAATATGCAATTCCTGATTCTGAGAGGGGACACCTCACCCCCATTTTTATCTTGATGGGAAAGATGCAGGAGGAGCTTAATGTGGCAAAGGCAAGAGCCACTCTTCTTCCCATTAAAAGAAGTTCCCTAAAGCAGAGTATGGTGGCAAGCACTTTTTGCTTGTTGTGAGATGAACGTGTGTTATTACCTTCAAGATAGGACAGGTTGATGAAGAGCAGAGTGAAAGGCTTTTCAGAAGTTGCTGCTTATTAGTGGGAAAAGCTTTTGCAAAGTGGAATGACCCATGTTTAGCAGTAGCTGCATATATAATTAAGCTGCCACTCTAATGCCTGAGGGGTTCATTTAATTACCATTGATTCATAGTCTCAAAGGAACTGAGAGTTCAGCCTGGAGCTCAGAGTTAAAGGTGTTGTGGAGGCAGTGCTCTGTGTCCAATTTGACTAATAAATTATTAGAAATAAAGGGTCTTTCTGAGACTCTTAGGATTGGGTCTAATAAATACACTTTTGCAGGATATAACACTGACCTTAGAATAGATAGATTTTATATGCTAGTAGGTTAAACATAATATTCAAACAAATTTTCTTCTAACAAATATGTAGATGCTAACGTGAAACAAGTGAAATGCCAATAAAACCGTGCACAAAACCACAGATTCAAAGTTAGATTTCTCGTTGCAATAATGGGGATAGCATTCCAGACTTTCCTTACTCCTCTAGCACTGGATATGTCAGGCCCACAGGATGAAATTTTCAGAAATGCTTAAGGGATTTAGTAGAAGTCCCTATTGATTTCCAATGAAATTTATACTCCTGAAATTCTTTTGGCAATTATGGATTCCCAGCGTACTGACCGTGCAGCATTAGAAGCAGCCCTGTGTGCAGCTAAGGTATTTTTTCATCTCTGCTAGGACATCAAAGGCTCAGTTTCATCCTTGGTGAAATAAGATAGTCAAATGTGAATTTGGCAAACATGTCCTTGTGTTGGATCAAGTTCTTAAAAAATTTCTCTATGAAGTTCCACATTTAGCCTCTGTGCATTTTTGGGGGGGTTATTTTTGACATTACCAGGAGGTGTTGCTTACTAGGCCTCGATAAAGTACAGTTTTATTCCAGTGAGAGAAAAACTGGTCTTGCAGTTGGGTCAGTTCATTTCTCAGTTTTGTGAAGAATTTCCTGGATGGTTTGGGGCAGCTCTCTTTGGGCCACATTCTATTCCCTTGAGTCGTGTTGAATCGTGCTGCACTTTATGACTGCTCATGGTGTGAGCAGGACTAACAGCATCTGGTCTTTAGTATCACCATTGCTCACAACCTGGAAATTCACTGCAGGGGGGGTTGTGTGGCAGCAGGAAGATCTTCATCAGTAGTCTCATTTTTCTGATTTCTTTTGTTCTTGCTCCCATTGTACTTTGTAAACCAACATCCCATATTTCTGATGTGGTGTCCTCCAAAATGTGATACTGTCGTTGATGTCAGTATGCAGAAACTAAGAGCTGAGAAGGAGAGGTTCTGTGTTGCCTTGGGCATCTGAGTTTCAAAATGCAACAGACTTGAAATGAAAATCAAGTTTTTTAATGTCCATGACAAAAGGCACTTTTGTATCTTGACTGTTAAGTTTAAATGCGTCTTACTCTGTAGTGTTAGAGAGATTTTTATAAATGTAAATGCTCTGCAGAATTAAAAATTAAGACATTTCATTAATAAATATTAAAAGAGGTCATTTAATGTTTCGGGAATCTTCTTTCCCCTGTTCTCACCAGAGGAAAAGTAACAGAGGGGTTAGTCCCAATTCAGTTGTGATTTGTTTCCATATTCCTTGTGGAGTTTCGTGAATTCCATAGTCAAATATTAACCTATCTGTAGGAACGTAGAACATGAAATATGTAACTTTACTTTCATGGTAATTTATGTGTAATATTTTTTTCCAATTCAACAGCACAATAGGTACTTGACAGTTAAAGCGAACCAGATTTCAGTTTTATAAACTCTCCCCTCTAAGACCACAGCTGAATAAACAGCACACCTGTAGGAGTCTTGCAACCCGTCTTGCACATGACTTTTGGAGGATGTAAAATGTCCTCTGGCCAGATGTGTAAGCCAAGTAAATGGTTCTATTTACTTTTTAAAGTATGGGTAATAGAACTGCTGTTTCTCTTCAATCCTTACTGTGTTTTATTTTATTTTAATTTTTAATTTCTTTCTTTATTATTTATTTTTATTTATACTATTTATTTTTTTCTTTTATTTTAACAGTGGATCTCCTGAGTCTGTCTGCTGCATGTGATGCCTTGGACCAGCACAACCTCAAACAAAACGACCAGCCGATGGATATTCTGCAGATCATTAACTGCTTGACCACCATTTACGATCGACTGGAACAAGAGCACAATAACCTGGTCAACGTTCCTCTCTGCGTGGACATGTGCCTCAACTGGCTGCTGAATGTCTACGACACGTATGTATGGGTGCTCTGAACACGAGGTGCTCAGGAGCTTCCGCAGCAGCACAAGGGGGAAGGGAGGAAGGAGAATGAGCCATCTGCCTCATTATGAAATGAATGACTTGAAATTGAAAAAAAACCCCAGAGGTTTAAGTGCAGGTTTAATAAACCTAATGGTTTAATGGCTGCATTTAGCTGAATCAATACAGCCCTTAGTTAGGCTTACAATCCTAACTTTATTAAACGAAGCAATGAGGGAGCTGGAAAACAGAACTTTTTTAACAGATTTCTGTGCAATTCCAGGACTGCATGTCTTCAGTAGGTCACAGCTTGCACGACTTTTAAAGTTTATTTAGATAAAGAAATTCAAGAGAATTACCAAGAAGCAACAGTATGAACACCAACACATAACCTCTGACCATGTGTCTGTGTTTCTGCATATTAAATCTTTTCAGAGCTGTCTGTTTTCTGTAGCTTGTAATTTATAATTCTTGATCAGATATGGAAGAGGTTCGTCTCTAATGTGCTTACAACCCTCAGCAGTCAAGAGACTTGAGGAATAGTTAATCTAAAATATGATTTTTAAAAGTGTCCCTATAAGTATAAATACAACAAAGTAAATTTACCTTAAGAATATTTATGAGTATTCCTATTCAGAGGGTTAATGATACTGCTCATAACACATAGACAAATTCCAACACACATTTGTAAGGTCATATTAGAATAAGCCATTATTTTTGTATTTGGTGAGTTTAGTTAAGAAAATCAGTGAAAGTCTTTATTTGTGTTTTTGAGGTTCTTATTGACCACTTTCAGCCAGACACACTCATTACTGTGGCAGAATAAACATTTGCCTATAGAAATGGAAGGACAGGGCTCAATTATTGTATTCCCATTGGCATTTTGAACTATATAGAAGGGCTATACATTGTTCTTCCATCCACCCTTTGTCACAGCACTGAATCTTTGATGATCATCTATCAAAAAAGAGAGGTACAGATTTGTAAGGAGTCTTTTCCTGCTGGATCACCTTCAATAAGGCAGTTGCTTTTAACATCCTCTGCAGCAGCTGCAATATCCTGTGAAGTGGATTACCCAGATTACATTATATTTTTGTGTAGTGTACCAGTAGTGGGGAATGGGGTTATATTCATCCAAGAGCCAGGTCTTATTTCTTTAATCTGCTTTGGCTTTCACAGAACTCTGATACACTTCTCAATTATCATCAACTGTAAATAATGTGTAAACAAAAATACCTAGTTAGCAAAAACAAAAAAAAGATATGCTAGTTAGTCCAGATCAGTCACATTAGAGGCAGAGAGGGAGATAAAGGCTGCTCCTAAGCTGGACCATCCAGTTTAGATTTGCTGTGTCCAGTGTAAGTTTCCTTTATGTTATACCGTGCTGGAAGAACAACATTAGAAATTATAAATGGCTGCCTCCAGGCAGTTCCCTGGGAATGCTAGGGAACTGTGTACTGCAGAGCACAATGAAACGAGTGTTTTATGTGTGAGGAAAACTCGTAGCTGCTTTGACGAAATTCAAGTTTGAGTTATGCTGGTAAGAGAGGTGACCTTGGGGTTACATGTGTTTAGTTTTCATTGTAAACTTAATAGGCAGAGATCAACCGAAGTGCATAGCGGTACTGGAGACATTTAATTAAATGTACTGAATCTTTGCTTTTCTTATAATTGAAAACTGTCATTTGTAAAGATATTAATCAAATTCACAGTCGATGACTGATCTAATTATGGGCACAGCTCTGCAAATCCAACACGTTTCAGATTTGTTTTAATTGATCAGTCACTCATGCTCATTTGCAGTAGCATGCTAAATTATTGGTTTGACTTGGGAGGAGACGAGGGTGAACTGAACAACTCACGATTCGAGCAAGTTTCAATTTAATATGCCTTGCAGGGAGATCATCATTCTACATTCTTCTCCTGTATAATTTGCATGAGCCTGGTATTCATCAGCAGGAGTTTCTCAGGGCACAGATGATAATTAATTTGGAAAAGGTCTGAGGGAGAGGAGTAAAGGGAGTGGAGTGTGAAAACCATAGGTAAACAGCAAATGCTTATTTGTGATGAAAACCATAAGATTCCGTAGTAAAAGGTTGCAAATTCTAAATTCAGCTTTGTCCATCAGTTTCCTTCTGCACCTTTTATCGGGTTTGCAGGGGACGTGTGTGTGGATGAGCGAGCACCTGGCTCCTAGAACGCTTTCCTGGGATTAAAAAGACAACAGGCGTCTCTGCCAAACAGCACAGGCTGATGCATGACGATGGCATGCCTGTACATGATTTACCTTATTCCCAGTGGTGTTCTTACTGGTACCGCTTCAAAACTGTTGATGAGGCTTTGCTTCAGAAATGTCATTTTTAGAGATCAGCTTCCTATAGTGTATATGTCTTCGATTGCAATAGGTGTTATGTGTTTGAAATACTATCAGAAATAAAAGTCTTGGGAGGGAAACCAGCACCTGGGAGTAAATTAAGCTAAGCTAAACCAGATGACTGAGAGAAGATGTGAAGGTTTGTCGTTGCGTCACCCGCAGTGCAGAGGAGGCTGTTTTTCTCACGGTCACACTGAAAAGCAAACGTCATAGAGCGGGCACGTCCCGAGGCGGGAGTGAGGGTGAGGGGCAGGCCAACCAGAGGCAGCACGGGGACCGGTGGGGAGCATGCCAGCCCCTTGGCACAGTGCGGGGCAGGTCTGAGTGCTGCAGAGAGGAGCTCAGCAACCACGCTGTGGTGTTCATGGCAGAAGTGTAGAGCCTGCCTCCTTGTGATTTCTAGGCAAGCTTCCTCATTCGCCTGAAGGCCTTAGGAGCGCCTCTGTCCTGGCACACCGCACCTTGCAGAGGCTGCCTTTCCGTGTTTGGCTCCCTGTTGCCTTCTCGGACAAGTCAGGGCAGGGCTGACAGACAGTGAGCAAAGACTTTCTGAAGACGACTGCTGCATCATGTTTCTAATGGAAGCGAAGCTATATTGTCTTTGGCAAAAGGGGCGGTTTGCTGCTCTGTCAGGGACCTCATCTTCTCTAAGAATAGCTCAGCAGCGGTTCATAGAGGAGCTTGTTCAAATGAGCGTAGGGTAAAGACTCTACTCTCACTTTTGTCATGAAAAACGAGGTAATTGTTTCCGAACAAGACCATTTTTGGTTGAATTGATAAAACAGCACAATCCAATTGGAAGCCAGAGCCATATTTTATATTTTGTTTCTAGCTCGCATAATTACAGGTTGGTGTCTGCTTTGCAGTGTGGTTCTGAGTGGGACTTTCATTTATGATGACTACAGTACTGAAGTGAAGTTTGTTATAGTAAACATATTATGACATGAATAGATTATATTCTAAGCCAATGTTTCTTTTTCATTAGGGGTCGAACGGGAAGGATCCGTGTCTTATCTTTCAAAACTGGTGTTGTATCCCTTTGTAAAGCACACCTGGAAGATAAATATAGATGTAAGTCAATGTAATTCTTTTGCTTTTACTTTATATTCTGTTTTTATTCCTCCTATTTATTGCATAAACATTTAAGTAGCATGCATAGATTTTCTTTTTAGAGAGTCCAGAGGCAGAGTGTGTTAATTTGCTCCCCCTTGTACTTTTAAGGTATTTATTCAGTACAGCCGTAGGTAATTTTTGTAGGGGTCCACAAATGTTTTTGATCACACCTCTACCAGTAAAAAATTTTTGAGCATGCATCCCCAAAGATACATATTATATTTTCTTGGACACGCCTTGGGGTGGAAGAACCCTGTCTGGAGACTGCTGGTTTAGCACACCTTCATACACAAAAATTCACATTGTTTTAAAAAATTCACACTGTTTTAAAATAGATTAATTTTAAAATGTTTTCCACAATGTGGTCAGGGTCTTAGTATGTACATTGTGTTTAAATGCAGTTGTTACTTTCAAATAAATACTAAAGGAAATGTAGTTGCTACCTTTAAATAAATATTGAAGGTACGTAAATTTTGCATATTTTAATAGACCAAATCCTGAAATACCTGGGAAAATTCCACTTGAAGTTTTAGTTTTATCTGAGTAATGAATCAGTTCATTAGTGAGGCTAGGATCCAGAGAAGAACTACTGATAAGAATAGTTCTTATGAGTAGCTTTCTGGTTAAATTAAGTGGTATCACTCCTTCATGCATTTAAAAAAAAAAAAAAACCACTAAAAAACCCCTCTAGGATTTGACGCAGTACCATAGCAAATCTTCGTCAGTTCTTATTACTCTATTCTTCGACTAATGAAAGTTGAAGGATGCTAAAGAGAAAAGAGACCATTCCAACAACAGAGTCTGCATGTCCATGTATAATTGGATCAGATCACTATGAATGTCACTGTTTAGATCTCTAGATGTTTCATGTGCACGTTGTGAAAAAGTATCCCAAAAATATTTTAAGAAAATTACTCAGTACAGATATTTTTCAAAATTATATTCCGTTGAGAATTGTCAGAGTTATAAAGGAAAGTGTTTATTCATATTTTCTAGTCTGACGTAGTGTGTGCACATGATAATGCATAATCCCCCCATTCTGAGGTTGTAGAACACTTACTATTTTAATGGTAGGGAAATTGAAAGCTGAATAGTTTGTGAGGGAGAAATGAGTTGTCTCTGCCAGGCTGTGGTCTGGCATCACTGTCCATACTGAGATTGTAGTGCCATTGCTGTTAGTATTGCTGCAAGTATGCAACAAGTCACACCCCTTAAAATCTGTATGGCAGAGCCAAGTCGGTTGTGCTACACCACAAGTTTTCAGGCTTGCAGAGGTGATGGAAGGATTATCTCAAAATTACTTTTTGCAAAACTATGATTGGCAAGAGTGAGATTCATGTAATTAAAAAATCATCTTTTCTCTATGCATCTCTTTATTCCTTTGGAAGAAAACAGGTGTCAAAGCACTGCTCGGAAAGTTACCTCGAGCAATGCTGAAGCACCTTTATAATTGTATCCCTGGTGTCAGGTGAAATACTAAGGTGGCTCAAAAAAAAGGGCCATCTCATGCTCTCCTTTTTTTTTTAACTTTTTAAAAAATAAGGATAGTTAATTCAAGACACATATTGTCAACAAAGATATTATCAAATAAATATTTCAGTTAATGCTAACCTGATTTTTTTTCTATGAACTCTCAAGTCTCCTCAATGTATACGTAGAATAACAAATTCTCACCAAATTAAATTGGGCATATGAAAGGATAATACTTCTGTCCTGTAAGGATTCTTTTCTAGAGCAGTGCAGTAACAGAACGTGGCTTCAAGTGACATTTCACTTCAGAGGTGAAAACTTAATACGATATTAACATTCCCAGTCAATGACAGATTCTGTCATACTGTAATGTTTTTCTTTCGTTTTGGAAATACTCTTGGATAAAAAGATTATGAGATACTGAAGTTAGGGAGCTCTTCTTCAGTTCAGCTCATCTGAAATGAATTCTCCGAGTTGTGCCTTGATTGCTAAGACTTGAAAATGTGCTGTTATGTTGTTCAAGATTATTTTACTGTTAAGTGATATTTTTTAAGCATTTATGTTATTTTGTTTAGTTAGCTGTGTTATAGAAGCACAGCTACTATTATCAGTAATGCCACAGGTGCTGTGTTGAAGCGGCCTTTCTTCTCCGGTACAAGCCGATAATGCTGTTCAAAAAATGACACTAGACTGCATGTTTAACAGACAAAAAAAAAAGTGTTTATGGGAAGAGAAGCAGCCAAACTGAAGACGTGCTTGTGTTCATGTCTGCTAAGGCTGCTGGCCGTACCTGCGAGCCTTTGAAAGGGTGCAGACTTCCACGCTGCCACTTCCCATGGCGGTGCTTCAGCTCTGGTGTCCTTTTCCTTCCTCCAGACCTGTTCAAGCAAGTGGCGAGCTCCACGGGCTTCTGCGACCAGCGCCGGCTCGGGCTCCTGCTGCACGACTCCATCCAGATCCCTCGGCAGCTGGGGGAGGTGGCCTCCTTCGGGGGCAGCAATATCGAGCCGAGTGTCAGAAGCTGCTTCCAGTTTGTAAGTTCACATTTGCTGGCTCTTTGTTTTCTGATTTGTGTGTTGTGTCGAGGGAGCCCGTCTGCACTGAAGAGGATTGAAAACCTGCAAGAAGGATTAGGGTGCCGAGGGTCATTTAGTAGTGGCATTTGCTGGTCTATTAAAGCGTTCCTTTGACAATATGTATTTCACTTAGCCCATTTCTCTGGCCGTGGTGGAAGAAGCCGGTGTTGTGCTGTTATCCAGGCAGCAAATAATTGTCATCAAGGCTTATGTTGTATAACCGAACCCTGCAAACAGTTCCTTTGCTACCGCAGCTCCTGGCTTTACAGTTTTCTGTTGCCAGCAGTAGATCACCATTTATTGCTGCCATGTAGGTGAACAGCAATGGTTAATCTAAATTTTGGGCATACAATACCGGTGGCAGCCAGGTGCCCAGGGAAGCCATAGGAAAGGACTGCCTGCAGTGCTGCCTAGGGGTGAGGAGTGCTGGATGAGCTCCTTCTACTGCTTGAATGGATAATGCCATTTTTCTTTAAAAAGTACTGAAAGAATTCCTCTCCTGTCTGTTGAGAAATACATGGCAAAGTACTGGAGGCTCTTTTTCAAATTTGTAAATTATTTAATCTGGGGAGGAAGAGAGTTAAGAGAATTATTCATCCTTATCCTAACCACCAGCAGAATGTGCAAGATGAAGACAGCTGCTTAATGAAAAGGTAGAGGAGGGGAGGTAATGTATGGTCTGTGATTAACTCTCAATGCATCTTCTACATTACAATGGAAGAAAGGGTCTATTCCCATTCCATAACTATCCCTGGGGAATTTTTGTTTGTTTAGGGGTGGGAGGGGAGTTGTTTGCTTTTTTGCCTGCTGCTGAAGTTTCATTATGTAGTAGTTTCAGTTCTGAAGTAAGCAAAGCACAGCAAGTTTTTTTTCAATGAATACTAATAATTGGAAGTATTCTTCTTAGACACAATGACTGTGAAAAGAATCTAAATCTACCATCACCATGAACTACAGTTGTGATGGGACATTTGCTTTCCGTATTTTTTAAACTCCTTTTAACATAATTCTACAGGATTCACGTTTTTCTATTTCCATCATTCATGTCTTGACCTTTTGTAATTCTAATCTGTATTTGATGCCATTTCCAAATTAATGTTTTATAGGACCATCTCCTGGGTGGATAACCCATGCTGATAAACTGTGCGTAGTAATGCTGATAGCTGGGTTAGACCCTGCTGTGGCTTTCAAGCCTTGAGTTCCACGTTGGGCTTTCAAGTGATACCAACACAAAATGATGCCACAGCAAATCCATAGTCAAAAGCTTGTTTGTGCAAATGACCTTCCTCACAAAATAGGATCCTTATCATTTTCCCAAGTGAATGGCAACAGTGATTAGAACTGTTGAAAAACTGATTAGGAAAGTGACTTCAGAATCTGACAAAAGCATGAGGTTTTCTGAAAGGGGACTGCCATTTGCTGTGTTTATACTAGAAGAAAACCAATACAGTTCATAGTGATGGAACACACAAAACCAGTCTGTATAAGGTAAGAAGAAGACATTGGAATAAATGTTTATTTGAATAAAATGAGTTAGGAACATTTTCATTATGATGAGTTAGCAACATTTTCATTATGAATGTAGATGTGCCAGTGGACTGAATGCCATATCACATTTTGCTGCTGGCATTTCTAGAAATAGCCCAAACACAGTTGGGCACAACCTTTGACATGTTCATAAACCAGAACATCAGAAAATCTGAGGTTTCCTTCTCTCATCTGCACTGAAAAAGAGGTTTTCTTCTTACCTGCAGAAAGAATTGCATCCTCTCCTTTTTCCTCTGGGGGAAGCCTCATTTTGACTTGCAGAATGGGAGGGTGGATTCTCACCTTGGTTGCAGCAGAAGTGGTGATTTTCAAGGAGGACCAGAAGGGGAGGGGAGAGAGGCTCAATGGAGGAGAGGAAATACAAAAAAGGTGGAATGGGTTCCTTGGGAGAGGAACAGAAATCCAAGCATAGGGAGAGCCTTGATGGAGGGGAGGGACAAGGAACAAAGGACTGGGAAAATAAGGGTGATCCTTAAGGAAGGGTGGTAAGAACAGTGGTAGGAATAACAGTGTTGAAGGAAAAAGAAAGGTAGGTAGGGTGAGGCATGAAGGAAAGCAGCAGCCAGGAATGGAGATGGGACAAGAAATAACACCTCTCCTGCAGAAAGGGAGGAGGGGAGCACAGAGACATCCTTTCAGTGTAGGTTTCTGGTGCATGGGGGAGCACAAGGGTCCCCCGCGGGGGGAGCGGGGAGCAGCCTGGGAAATGGAGTGGTTGGAGAAGCTGGACGGCCAAGGAGGATTGCGTGGGGCTCCCAGCAGTCTTCTCTTACTGAAGTGAGATAATTCAATTTTTAAAATATTGTGGGGACTCATAGTTTACATTACTGTGTGGAAACTAAATTAAGTCTTTCTTTGTACGCCCACAGCAAGGAATGCTTTTTCTTCAGCTTTTTTTTTTCCCTTTCTTTTTTTTCCTAGTGATGATAAGCCAGCAATAAATTGCAGTCATGTCAGAGTCTGCAACAAATGTGTGCTTCAGAAATGGCTCTCCCAGCCCCCGTAGGTTAGGTGCCCTGGCAACGGCCTTGCCTGTCTGTGCAACATCTGAAAAAAAAACAACAAAAAAAAAACCAACAAATGCGGATGTTTACTCTTCCCAGCGATAACAGGGGAAATCTCTCTCCTGCTTTTGGGTTTGAAGTGCGAGTTCTTGGGAGTGAGGGTTGGGGAGGGCTGTTGGCAGCAGCCTGCCCGCTCCGGCCGGTTCCCAAGGAACGGAGCAGGTCCCCTTCCCGCAGGCGGCCGCTGCTCCTGCCCTCTTACTTGTCATCCCCTGGCACCAACTCTTGCCTCCTGTAGTTTTGTTTTCATATATGGGAAGGTGCTGATAATAATTGTTGGGAGACAAAAGGGTATTATGGGACTCCTCTTTCCTGTGCGGGGTCAGGGGGGCGTAATTTCTGCTTTGAGGTTTTTGAATAAAAGAAATATTTTTAAGCAAGAGCAAAGAGCTTGATCTCTAAGGATCATTTGAATTGTGCCTGGGCTCAGAGTGCATCAAAGCAGGCTATAGATCCATGAAAAATTGAGTGAGTTCAGTATTACTGCAGTGTGAAAGCACTTTTCTCTTAGTTCTGTGATGGGTATGGTTTTTTTAAGTAAACAGGATAAGGAATTGATATGGACTGAAGGACACACACGCTGTGTTTTAATCACAGTGGAAAATTATTAATATGCTCTCCTTGTACAGTGTAAATAGGACCTAGGAATTCACAGCACTGCCTTGGATGAGTTACTGTGGCATTGGGACATTTAAGAAATGTGATGGGAAAACAGAGTGCAGCTCAGATGAAAATCAAGAAAATTGTGGGTATTTTGTTCTTGGTTATAAATGCTTTAAGTGTGCTTTCTTACAAAGGTGTGCTTGCAACAGAGTACTTGATTTGAAAAGCTGGTACATACGAAGCTAAGGAATAGTAAAATATGTAGGTAATTCCTATCTGAGTTTTAAACTTTCTTATTTCCTTTCACTGAATAGTCTGTGTTGTATAATCTTCATTTCTAGATTTGTACTTTCATCAATGGTAAGGCAAGATCAGCCTGTATTTTACAACCGGTTTACTGTGTCCAAACCTGGTGTATTTACTCAAGACAAATAAAGGCCAAAATAGAGGCCTGTTAGTCCTTTTAGGTGGAGTTTGGGTATTGCAAATCCTGGGCTGGGGCCCTGAGAGTGGCTTTGGCCAAAACTGCTGTAATCTGAATTGGCTGGGCAGTTGTTTTGTGACGGATGAGTTTTTCTGAACACATAGGAAATTATCAGTACTGTGTACAAATAACTACGTATAGTTATGTAGGGGTCTATATGAAAATAATGTACAAATGCAGAGTTACTGTTGAGGGGCTCTGTATCTTTTGAGAGATTCAGGCAGCCCTTGTTTCTATCCATAGGATATTTCTTCTGCTTTTGGATCTGACAGAGGAGAGCTGGCCTAAGGGAACTAGCAAATCCTTCCTCAAACTGCTATGCTGTAAATGTCATAAACCAGCAATTCTGGTTTTATTTCAGCAGG
>NW_009722201.1:66408-80030 GCF_000703405.1 Apaloderma vittatum | reverse complement strand
GATTTTGTGAACCTCTGCCTAACTGTGGGAGGCACTTTTGAAGAGTCCTACAAGTGAACTGTTTTAAAAAGCTATTTTAAAATCATTTAGGGGGATGGGGAGCCAGGAAGATGGTGTTTTTCAAGCGTAGATGATAATAAAACTGTACTAATTCACTTCTGGGTTCATGGTTTTTTATTTTATTACTCTTTGCCACGACACTGGAAACATTGACTGGAGTAGTCAGTGCAATCAAGTGTAATGCAAGGGGTCAAAGTATTGATCTTCAATGTCTGCTCCAAGGGTTGAGGCAGATTTAAGCTGTTTCTATCACTCAAAGTTACCTTTATAATAATCCTCTCTTTCTCAACCATAAAACAGCACTTGTCTCAGAAACGATAAATTCTTGACTTTTGTTTTCTTACCAGCCAGCAATGGGGAGAGCACAAATGTATTGAGGAAGCCACTCAAGAGTGGAAGACAGGGTTGAACAGGGTTTGGTTTGACTCGAGGGAGACAGGGTTGCTGTTCGTGGCTTGCTCTTTTCAAACTTTAGCAAGTCGTAAGAATCCCATTTCTTAGTTTGATTTGTCCAAAATGGTTTTTGCCTAGACAAAGGTAAAGCTTTTATCCTGGATGAAAAACACCATTAAATTAACAATGGTAGTTTATTTCCAGTTAATTTCCTACTCTGCACATAAACAGAATATAGCTCACCAAAAATATTATCAGAAATTTGTGCTATGTTGTCTGACTCTAACCAAAATCATATTACATTGTTCATGAAAAATCATGACTGTACTTTCGAGCATATTTCATACTATGGTTAGAAAAATTTCATGTAGCATAGAATATTTTTTAAACTACTAGCTAGAAGAAGAGCGGGGAGAAGAACAGAATATTCGACTCCCAAGTATTGCATACAGATGCTAGCACCTCCCAACTTCCTATTCTCCCATTGTTTCTACAAAATAAATACTGAAAAACAGATGTCTGGAGCATAATGAACTTGAATGTCCCCCATAACAAATTGTTACTTGTAAGCTGGAAAAGGCTTTATGAATTTTACTTTATGATTCACTCTATTATTACCATAAAAATTGGGAGTTGCACAGAAGTGTGTACAAGAGAAGAACCATTAATACTCTTTACAGCTTGGTTTTGTTGGTTCAGATGCAAACTGTATGAATTCAGACTTTTTCTCTTATGTAAAATCTTCAGCTGCTGCCTTACCGGATTTAGAGATTATTAAAAAAATTGTAATAGCAGCTCAGGGAACAGTCGAGAACTGTCTGTCCTGTACTGTCTGACCCTGACCAGCTTTTCTTCACATGGCTTTAAATCTTCATGTAATATAATTCGGAACCAGTTCTGATACATTTTAATGCACCTAATCTCTCTGAGCACAGGTTTTTGTCCAGAAAGCGTGCGGAGCTCTGGGTAGGCAGCTACTGGGATTGCTGGCAACTGACAGTGACTGCAAAATTAAAATAGATCTTTGGATGTTACAGAAAGTCTTTCATCGCCGCAACGTTTTCCCTGCAAATTTAAAGCAGCTACAAATACAGATACAAATACAAATACTTTGAGCAGCTCATTCTTATGCTGACTGCAGCTTGCACTGCAGCATTTCTGTACACTTCGTGTTTTTCTGTTAGAAACAGCATATTAAAGAGATCCTCTTAAAATTTTTTTGAGGGTTAGAGGACCTCTGTATGGAAGGTGTAGTCTAACAGGCAGAAGGGTGATGTTTTGCCAGTGTAGTTCCTGCCCGATGCTGGCTCAGGGAGTGAGCCACAGAAGGTCTCTCTCCTGCCCCTCTACTGCTCTGGATGCTAGCTGAAAAACAGACATATAGATGATAATTTTTTATATATATGCCTTTCTCTTAGAAGAGCTCTAGAATTAATTTAAACCTATTGAATTCACTGATGTCTTGCAGCGGAAGAGAGTATCTGCAGTTCCGAGCAAATTCTCTTACCAGTGTTTGCTGGATTTCCTTGTACTTTTGATTTTCTCTCCTTTTTTTTCTTTGGAAGGTTTCCTAAACTCTAGCTGCATTAAAAAAGCAGAGGAGTAGGATTTAAAGCACAAGTCTCTAGAAATACTACAATAGGTGAAAAAAGAAAGGTTATTGTGTTTCATCTAAGACCTGTGGTGGATATTAAATTGTGAGGGACTTTATCAGAATAGCTGCAGATTGTGTTGTGCTTTGGTGGTTTTACCCCAAACATCTAGAAAATATGTGTATGACTGTATTAGAAATTCATATACATGCACCTTAAATGCAGTCATAGGAGTCCTTAGATGTTTTCCCAAACCAGTATCTCAAGAAGAAATCCCTGACTAAAAAACCTCTTTGTTTCTAATTAACCAAACCATCGCAGAAGCATTTTGAGTAAATTTTAGTGCAATGCTTTATTCGGGAGATATTCTGGGGGTTTTTTTCCACGCGTCTTTGTTGTGGCCAGGGGTTCTACCTGGGAGACTTACCATTTTTCTCAGTCTTCAAGTATTGATCAGTTAATTTGTTTGTCAAGATTATAAACAGTGCTAGCTTTTAAAAAAAAAAAAGAACCACACAACTAATTGTTTTTTGCTATAGCTTGCTTTCCTTTAGATCAGTTGTGATATTTTTTTTCTCCAAAGTTGTTACTAGCATTTTTAGTTGAGTGGGGTTTGAGCGAGGTTGTACTAAACTCATATTTCATGAGAAACTAGAAAAGTAACTGAGAGCAAGCGTAAAAAACCAATCCAGCACTCAATCCCCTGTTCATCTTGGTCCGTGTACATGATACATTAATGCTTATTATTTATTTAAATGCTTCAAATAGGTTTTGAACCACAAAGGAAGGCAGTCTGCCTTGTGAAGTCTGAAATATAAAAGACTGGCCCGCAGAGGGCTGTATTTGAAAGCCCAGAGAAACAGGAAAACAGAGGATTTAAATATATTCAGCCCATAAGTATGCTCTTTCTTTTTGGTAGCACGGAAGGAAATGTCTCAAGGAATTTGAATTAGCACGTAGTGATGGTTTAAAGAAATGGAGCTGGGAGCAGTATCTCGCCTCATCGCTTGGGCCCTCCCGTCCGCCCCAGAACAGCCCTTCACTGTTTCCACCTGATGCACCCCCTCGCTTTCAGCACTGAAACCAGCTCCGCAGATAACCTGTGACAGCTCCACACCAGCCTGCACACCACAGAGACGTTCCCCGTAAACACTGACGCCGTCGGTTCACTGTTTTTCTTAAAATCCTTTTGCTGCTCTTTGCCTTTATTCGGCCCTGTCCTTTGCAGCGGCTGACCTGCTGGTGCAACGTGACCTCCACCCATGCAGAGAGATCGCTGTTGTCCCCCGTTGCCTCGCGTTTCTCATCCCTTTCCTCTTTCTTTTCCCATACTGTAGGTGCTGCGAGATAGGGACGATAAATCATTTTTTGGTGCACGCATGGTGCCTGCCACAGTGGGATTCAGCTCTGTGACTGAGCTGCTTCGCAGTTACTGTGGGAGACACACAGGAATGATCACACTGGTTGGGATGTGATGGGGAGAAACAGGGGAATGGGAAGTGTTCATGGGCTTTTCTGCTGTTGACAAAGAGGCAAAAGTGGGAAGTTATGGAATATAAGGCTAAATTGGCCTAACTGCATGGGACAAAACTATATTATGTTTACAGGCAGTGAAGGGAAATTTAGAGCTGATACAGTGGGAAGAAGGATTCTGAGGCACTTAAGGAGGCAGTTTCCATGTTCAACAGTGGCCTTGAGAAGGGATTTGACTGATTTCCTCAGGCGCGCATTTTGAAGAAAGGTCAGTGTGATAATGGGAGGATGTTAAGGAGAAAGGAATTTTGATAAAAAGACATGCAATTTTTAGGGCTTGGATGACACAAACTGTTTTTAAAATAGGTGAGAAGCAGCACTATGCAGGCTCAGATAAGAGAGATGGGAAGCATGAGATCAGGCATAAAAGGTGATCCTGTAAGTGGATGATTTTCTCTGTGACAGGGTACATGGTAGTGCTGTCTATTTTAATAGTGAATAAGAGAAAAAAGTATTTGAATCGTTAATAACAGTTTTCAGTTCTTGGCTTGAAGGCAGGATCCCGGAGAATTTTTTTCATTTTTATTTTTTTTATAATGGATGGCTGGACTGGGGGAAAAGCTGGAGCATATTCAGGGAAAAGGAACAGAGAAGACGGGAAGCAAACGGCTTGAACTGTTAATTAGCTGGTAGTGGGCAGATCACTTGTGCTCAGCCTCTTGTCTTTCTTCTCTCTATATCACAGGCCAACAACAAACCAGAGATCGAAGCAGCCCTCTTTCTGGACTGGATGAGGCTGGAGCCACAGTCCATGGTGTGGCTGCCCGTCTTGCACAGGGTGGCTGCTGCTGAGACTGCCAAACACCAAGCGAAGTGTAACATCTGCAAGGAGTGCCCGATCATTGGATTCAGGTACCGGCTCGCTCCCTTTCTGCTGTGTGTACTACTGCTTGGTGGATGAAGAGCTCCGCTTGTTTCCAGGCAAAGCACACACTTGATTTTCTGTGTGTTGTTCAGGGCATAAAATAAATGTGGGATGTGAGGGAGGGTACTACCTAGACCAGGTGCAGCGATGCAAGGGTTGAAGACAACAAAAGTCATCTTTACAGTTTAGACATGGCTCTTCCTCTGTGTCCCAGTCTTTCCGCACCTTAACCAAGGTGTTGGTGGATTGGACAACTAATACTGTTTGCTTTACATTCATTGTGTCCTGTACATGCGGTTACATTTTCTGAACTGGGCTCTGATGAATTGCTTTCTGTCATGGTATGAAGCGAGGAAGTGCCTTGAAAAATTCTCAGACGTGTAAAGCTACATGTGTGTTTCTCAGAGAAAGAATGTTGCTGGTGGATCATTAACCTGGAGTGGGGGAAATGTTGCTGGGCTATTTAAACATCTGGGCCGACACCGTGGTTACTATGGCAATGAATAAGTCACTCTGTTGTAAAATAGCTGTGTGTTGGCATGCCTATTGAGAATCCACTTAACAGCTAAGTAAATACTCGCTTTCAATTATGCCTAGACTTGTTTTATCAGTTTGCTTTGCAATAGCTGCTTTGTATGGTTTCTGTCTTTTTTTATGCACAGTCTTCTTTTACCATTGGCATTTCTCCTTCTACGATATCATGTTGTTTACAAAGAGCTTTCTGTAGTTTTCTTTTTTCTAAAACCCGGACAGAAAACACTAGCAAGCAATACCACATAGAAAAGCCATAATTTTGCTCCAACCTGGGAGAGCATGCATGTTGCTTTGGTGCATGTAGTGGGGCAGTGCTCTCTGCTATGGAATTTCCCAGGCAGTGGGAAACAGGGGAAATTGCTTTGTTTTGAGTCTGACTTTTTCTTCACTGAGGCTATTCCTCTAATCATCTAAATTCTTCTCCTTCTGCTTTTACTGCCCTTGAATGTCTTAAATGGGAAATGATAAATATTACTGAGGAAGAGCCAGGGTTGTGAGTAGTTCAACAAATCCACAAAGTCTAATTTTCTTGTTCTCAGATACAGTTGATGAACTACTGAATTACTTGTGCAGTATTGTACAAACAGCCAAAAAGAAGTAGGTGGAACTGAAAAATGCAACACTTGAAAAATCAAAAGATGGCAAGTGAATGGACAGCCTGTAGCAACCATCAAGAGCTTGGGAAGTGGACACTGGAGCTCTGTATTTGTGTCTAATTTTACTTGACTGATCTCATCTGTCTCTTAAATTTATATAACAAATCTATTATGATAGTAGAATATGTCAGATTTTTTCTTTGGCTTCATAAGTCATTGAAACCCTGTGTACATACTTGACAAAAAGTTACTGTATTGGAAGGTTTTTAGAAAGCTAATACTGTGTGACTCGGTATGTGTAAAACAATGTTCTTTTGAGGTCATTGTGACTGAACTGCTTCATGTGTTTGGAACAAGACAGCCCTTATGCCTCCAGCTCTTTCAAGCACTCCGGCATAGCACATACAACAGTTAACTGCCTCAAAGAGCTGATGAGATTAAATAATGGCCTGGAAGTGCATTTGGAGTTCTGTATAGACAAAATGCCGTACAGGAGAATGGTTTTGGTAGGGATACTAGGAAGGACGCAAACAAATTCCTGCTTTGTGTGCAGCACTTAGGAGTTTGCTTGAATGAGTTGTTAAGGAGGGGACTACTTATTTGAGTTTTACTTCCTCAAAACAATCTGTGTTAGTAATCATGATGAAGAGCAAAATAACTGAAACTAGCATTAAAGAAGCGAAAAGCACGGTAGTGTCTTTAATATGTTAAGAGAAAGTGATTGTGCAAAAATTTTCACTGTTGCCCAATATTTTAGGTGTGGTTGTGGGGGTATTTTTTGTAAGATTTAGATCTTTGCTACACACCTGAGGCAGCAATACCTGTCTCTTGGTGTCAGAGGAACATTGCCTGGCATTGCACACTGTGTCATCTCAGGGAAGAGAACTTAGTAATGCAGAAAACTTGACAAGCTATTATGAAGCATTCAGATACAAAGCTCTGAAGCAGTGATTTTTTCCCCTCCTTCTTTTAGGTACAGAAGTTTAAAGCACTTTAACTATGACATCTGCCAAAGTTGCTTCTTCTCTGGCCGTGTTGCAAAAGGTCATAAAATGCACTATCCCATGGTGGAATACTGCACACCAGTAAGTAGCTGTTTTACTGACCCTTACTGTCCCTTCTTATGTAGAAAGGAAAACTTCATTTCCTGTGTGCAAGGTAATGCTGCATTTGGGTAGCTTTTCTTTCCCCCCCTTAATTAAATGACTGTTTATATACTACACATACCAGCAATTTCTGGTGGTTAGTGCAGGATACTCCAATGATTTGAGGGAAATTGAAGTTCATTGTACAGTGCTGTGTGTTATTGCATGCTAATGACTTGTTCCGTGGTTGGTGCTATAGTTCAGTTTATGGATCCTGCAGGAAGCCTGTGATTTATGCGAATACTCATTCATATCTTAGGTCGCACAGTTTTCTCCTTAGTGGTGTCAGATTTTTCTTTCTTTCTTCAGCAAGTTGCCTCTTCACTTGTTTTCCCTGCCACCCTATGACTACCTTTTTTATTTCTTTCCTATTTAGTGGTATCTTTGTACTGTATGATCATTTGATGATGTAAAATACCAGGGAGGGTCTTAAGAGGAATGGGTTAGGACTGGAAGAGCTGAGGTGTTCAATGCAGCATATGCAAATATCTGAGGGATGACTATCAAAGGGAAGGAGACAAACTCTTCTCAGTGGTGCCCAGCAACAGAACAAGGAATAATGGGTTTAAGTTAGAACATAGGAAGTTCCACCTCAACATGAGGAAAAAATTCTTTACTGTGAGGGTAACGGAGCACTGGCACAGGCTGCCCAGAGAGGTTGTGGAGTCTCCTTCTCTGGAGGCTTTCAAAACCCGCCTGGATGCGTTCCTGTGTGTCCTGCCCTAGGGGATCCTGCTATGGTAAGAGGGTTGGACTATGTGATCTCTTGAGGTCGCTTCCAACCCTGAACATTCTATGATTCCTTGAATGCAGATGTGCTGCTCCATTGGTCGTGTGGCGAGGGTTTTCGCCTTTGTTCCACAGCTCTGAAAAGGGTCACTTTTTTGGAAACATTTCTTTCATACCCAACAGCTGGCAAAGGAAATTCTGTATTACTCTCTCAGGGTGCTTCCTCAGGGTGACCAGTGAAGAGGGGCATAAATCAGAGGATCTCTCAAGCAGTCCTTTCACCGTGCAGCACGACTGAGCCTTTGCTATTGTTCGTGGTGGTCTTGAAGCAGCGTGCTCTCTGGTTGTCATTTCCTGATGTAATGGGGTGGTCCTTAGCCTTTTGCTTTCATCTGCTGGTCAGATATAAGTGGTGAAAATAAAGCATCAAAGTTAATCAGAGGCTAGCCTCATAAAACCATATGAACAGTCTTTACATCTTCATCCAAACAAAAAGGCATGGCTGAAATGTAGGAAAGACTCTCAACTTTTCTTGGAAACTCACGAGAGAGAGAGAGAGAGAGAATCACGAGAGAGAGAGAGAGAGAGAGAGAGAGAGAGAGAGAGAGAGAGAGAGAAATTTATTCCCCTAACATATTATAGTAAAGGAAACCCATTGGATTTTGTTAGTTTTAATTTACGGATATTTAATTATCTTATCTGTTAACATTCACTGTAGCTTTTAAATGGCAGTATTTAATGTGAATCTCTGCAAGGGCAACTGATGTGTGTTTGCTAGCTTTTTGTCGGTACTCCTTGGCCACTGCTTTTCAGTGTCGTCCCCCAGGGACTGAGGTTGCTGCAAAGGGCGATTTGCTTGAACTGCTGCACAAGTCAGAGGGAAATGCTGGTGCTGCCTGGGCAGGCCTGAACAGGCTTCTCCGTCACAGGCATTCCTAGAGCAGAATCTCGTGATCTGAGTGGAGGCAGAGCGAGCGAGCGGCCGACCGCGTCAGAACATTCCTTCCAGCTGCAGCTGAAAACCCCCTTGCTGAGTTGACTACGGCTTTGTTTTGCACTTTACCACTCTTACTCTTGCTAATAAGCGACTTGGGAGATTTGTGTGTGGTGCAGAGTGCCCAGCGATGTCTTGCTACTGTTCTCTTAACCTGTTCTTAAGACGTGTTTTGAAGAGAGAAAGAAACGAAAAAGGATTGCGAGGCACCCCCACAGCCTGCAGCACCTCCTTGCAACACGAGGTCCAGCAGGTTTCTGATGTCCCTAAAAATACGAATTACTAATAGGCAAACACAGTAGTGAACAGAAACCTGAAATCGCATCCAAATTGGTGGATTAGAATGAAGAACCATTCACAGCCAGTACATTTTTTTGTGAATCCTGAACTCCAGCAGCCCGTGCTAATGTGCCGTGCCTGGCTGCACCAGCAGCCAGTTGAATTAGAGAAGGATTAACTGCAGGGGGAAAAAAAAAGTGAATGTGATGCACAGCAAGCCCTGATTTTTTTTGTGTTGCTGCTATTGAAAAAATAAACCCAAGTGCTATATGGCTGAACAAGACGTCCACTGAAGCTATCATGTCTAGTATGTAATTGTTTTGTAAATGAATGAAAAGGGATTTGCAGGTGACAGAGCATTTTTTCCTATTCCTCCAGACAAATCTCTTGCCTTAAAATGCATTTTGGTAGACAGAAGACATGTGATGCCTTCTCTGATACGTCTTTGCAATAGCTAGATGTGCACAATGAAGAGTTTTGATACTTTGTTCCCCCCCGTGCTTACTTCCAGGGAATTTTGCAGCACTGCAGTCTTTAATTATGTGTGGGGGAGATTTGAGAACTCGTGCTGTATCTGAGGGATGTGATAAGCTTTCTTCTCCTGCAAAAGGTTGAGGCAGAATAAGGGCACGGCAGTTCCCCAATTTTCATTTAGACAGAAAAACTTGTAACAATTATTCCTGAGAGCAACACAGCTCAATTTGTTGTTCAAAGAGAGCTGACTTGTTCAGAGAGATGTGCAATCCTGAAGGGCAGAGGAGTCCAGGAAGGCTGGACATTCGTCAAGAAGGAAATCTTAAAAGTGCAGGAACAGGCTCTCCACATGTGCCGAAAGATGAGCAGGTGGGGAAGAAGACCGCCCTGGCTGAAGAGAGAGCTTTGGCTGGAACTGTTCCCTTTGGAAGAAGGGGATGGCAACTCAGGAGGGCTACAAGGATGTCGTGAAGTTATGCAGGGGGAAAATTAGAAGCACCAAAGCCCAACTAGAACTTAATCTGGCTACTGCTCTAAAAGACAGTAAAAAAGATTCCTATAAACATGTCAGCAACAAAAGGAGGACTAAGGAGAATCTCCATCCTTTATTGGACATAGGGGGAAACAGGGACAAAGGATGAGGAAAACACTGAGGTGCTTAATGCCTTCTTTGCCTTTGACAACCGGGTGATCAGACCCAATCAGCATGGGTTTGTGAAAGGCAGGTCCTGCTTGACTAAGCTGATCTCCCACTATGAAAAGATGACCCGCTTGGTGGATGAGAGAAAGGCTTTGGATGTTGTCTACCTGGACTGTATTAAAGCCTTTGATGCTGTTTCGCAAAGCATTGTCCTGGAGAAACTGGCTACTCATGGCTTTGACCAGTGTGCTCTTTGCTGAATCAAACACTGGCTGGATGGCCAGGCCCCAAGGGTGGTGGTGGATGGAGTTAAATCCGTTTGGTGTCCGGTTAAAAATGGTGTTCCCAGGGCTCAGTATTGGGTCCAGTCCTGTTTAATATCTTTATCAGTGATATGGACAAGGGGATCAAGTGAACCCTTCGTGAGTTTGCAGACAACACCAAGCTGGGGTGCAGTGTTGATCTGCATGAAGGTAGGAAGGCCCTACAGAAGGATCTGGACAGACTGGATCGATAAGTCGAGGTCAATTGTATGAGGTTCAGCAAGGCCAAGTGCCACATCTTGCACTTGATTCACAACAACCCCAGACAGTGCCCAGGAGTGGCTGGAGAGCTGCCTGGCAGAGAGGGTCCTGTGCGTGTTGACAGCCGACTGGACAGGAGCCAGCAGTGTGCGGGCCGGGGTGGCCCAGAAGGCCAACGCCGTCCTGGCCTGTATCAGGAACAGTGTGGCCAGTAGGAGCAGGGAAGTGATTGTGTGCCTCTACTCGGCACTGGTGAGGCTGCATCTCAAATCCTTTGTTTACTTTTGGGCTTCTCACAACAGGAAGAACATTGAGGTGCTGAAGCATGTCCAAAGAAGGGCAATGATGCTGGCGAAGTGTCTGGAGAACAAGTCTTATGAGGAGTGGCTGAGGGAACTGGGGCTGTTTAGCCTGAGGGGAGACCTTATTACTCTCTACAACTACCAGAAAGGAGGTTTTAGCGAGGTGGAGATTGGTCTCTTCTCCCAAGTAGCAAGCAATGGAACAAGAGGAAGTGGCCTCAAGGGGTTCCAGGAGCGGTATTTCTTCACTGGAAAGGTTGTGGAGCATTGGAACAGGCTGCCCCAGGGAAGTGGTTGAGTTGCCATCCCTGGAGGTATTTAAAATAAGTGAAGTGGTGCCTAGGGATGTGATTTAGTGGTGAACTTGGCATTGCTAGGTTAATGGTTGAACTTGGTGATCTTAAAAGTCTTTTCCAACCTAAATAGTTCTATGACTTTTAAAGAGGTTTAAGATAAAACATAGACGACAACTTCTAGGCAAAGATTTAAATGTAGAATACTTTTTGTGTTTGAGTTTAACAAATAGTGACACATCAGCATAAGAAACACCTTCTTAGAAGGAACCATGTCAAATCAAGATACCTTGTCCACAGCTGGTGTTTACAGCCAAGGCTGAGGTCTAGGATGGGGGTTTGACAACGCATTTTCTCAAACCAAACCAGAAGTCAGTTGGTGGTAAAGTTCCTCTCATGGGAGTAACAACTATTTCCTTTTAAATAGTTTTGGTTTTGGAATAGTTTTGGAACATGCTCAACCCAGCTGCCTATGTCTTGCTTTGATTTAAGAGATCTGGGATGCTGAAACCCCACTGTTTCTTCCTTGTGAACCAGTTCTGCTGAGAATTTTGGTTTGGATGCTTTTACTCTAAAAATCTCGTGGAATGAAACATTTGTGGATTAAATGAGAAAGTTTATCTGAAAATAGCCTCAGTTTGTCATCTTGCCTACATAATCACATTTTCTTAGCCTTTCTTGTGCTTCTTGAACATTTTTTAAGTGGCAGTTGGATTGTATGAAAAGTGTCTGGTGTTTGTACTTCTCACTAGAAGACTAGAAGATCTTTTCTTCTTGGGATTCTTGTGCTGCCAGCTAGATTGGGATGTTTCTGTGCAAACATACCATTTTACTGTTTGGTTGTCATGCAAAAGGTTCAGGGGAGCAAGGCAGGGTAACAGTCTCAGGAAGGTCAAAGCAAAGAATCTTTTATTTTTAATCGTACCTGAAAACACTTAATTCAGATTACAGTCAAATGCGATGGAAAGTGCTTGCAACATTGACAGTAGACAAGTCAGGAGTGAATGGTTATACATGACACAGATGAACAAACTGGACAGAAAGCTGTGCTTAATCCATTTATACCGAGAGTAGATACTAAAAGTTTTTCTCTCTTCCTAGCTGATGTGCTCTGTGTGCGCTTCTGATGCTGACCTGGTTAGGAGCTCTCCTAGCAGGCATTGCAGATGGCTTTGGGCAGAGGGAATTCCCTCCTGCTGCAGCACACGAGGCCACCTCAGCAAATCCCATTTTGGAGCCCTCTGGGTGTTCTGGACATACCTAATCCCTGCCTTCCCTAAAATATCTTTATTTCTCATGTATTGAGGAAGTGATACTTAATATTATCGAGCATTGTCTCGGTTCCTCGAAAATACAGACTCTGTTGTACTGGCTTGTAGGTTCTGCTGTGTCACTTCTCTGCCCATCATTTCTCACACCGAGTTTTCTTACCGACTGACCAGAAAGAGAGACCCATTCCTTCCAGCTTGTAGATGTCCATGAAGCTTGTAGGTGTTGTCAGTACAGGGATAACATTTGTCCTTCCTGTTAATGCATTTCGGTCTTTCCGGACATTATTTTTCAGGACATCCTTAATTTTTTTACTCAGGCAGTCGTTAAAAATATATACATCTGTGTTTCAACAGCTCTGCAAAGGTTGGCTTGACTGATGGGTCCCAGCACCTCCTTCCTCTCTAAATAGAAGGCATAGAGCTCATTAAAAAATGTCAGAGAGATTAACTTTTCCCTCATTTCTTTCTTTCAAATTAGATACACTGAAGAAGCAATATCGTTATGTGGGTCAGGAAGAACTTAATTTACTGTGGAGGAGCAGTATTTCAGAGTCGAGTGTGCAAGATGCAGACAAGGGAGTGCAGCCTGACTAAAGTAACTGAAGTCTTCCATTAAAATTCTTCAGAAAATCGCCCGACTCTTAATCAGGCTCGCAAGAAGTCTTGCATCTTCCCAACAGACATCCTTTGAACTCTTCCCAGCTCGTTCTGGTTTTTAGGAAACTAATTCCACTTTGCACTCCTCTGCTGGTCTCTACAGTGGGAAGGAAAGCTGACTGCAGGCAAGGGAGTAGAAAACTTTGTGCAAATTGTCCTTTCCTCAGGGTATTGATCTTAAGTGCCTGCTAGCTTCAGATTAAGCAGACAGGGGAAGAAATAACTGATCTAAGAGCTTTCAACAGCTCTCACCTGCTTTTTATTTCTCTTTGATCAAAATATTGATGGCAGAGGAGGCTGAGAAGGGAAACTGGAAAGAAAATGTACCGCGAGGGTGGGTCTGACTTTCACAGACTGACAAGTCCATAAGATCTAGATGGTGAGTGTGTGGTAAGAGTCAGGATCCAGCCAGTGAAGGAGCTGGCTGGACACACGGACTGCCGGGTATCCTCAGTTACAGCCATTTTAGTGTTGAAGAAAAAGCACGCAGAGAGTACCCCGAGCCGGGTGTGGAAATGACAAATTCTGATCTAATTATTGCTTCTCCTCTTGAGATATCCGAGATGTGGCATGGACCTGTAAGGAGCTTTTGAAGCTTCCCTTTTTCCTCCTTTCTCCCCACTAGCAGTGTTGCTTTAAGGTGATGTAAGTACATTGTAAGGTGATGGTGATAAATGACTAAAATTTGCAGTTCCGGAGGTCAAGCCATTGGCAACTCTGCTTGGTGTGGCCACAGCTCTT
>NW_009722201.1:25365-66377 GCF_000703405.1 Apaloderma vittatum | reverse complement strand
GAATGACCCAGCAAAGGAAGAGGCAACATAAAAAAAAATGTAATAACCTCATGAAAGATGATTTCATTGTGATTTGTGGCTTTCAGACAACTTCTGGAGAAGACGTCCGTGACTTTGCCAAGGTATTAAAAAACAAATTTCGAACAAAAAGATATTTTGCAAAACACCCACGAATGGGCTACCTGCCTGTGCAAACTGTCTTGGAGGGAGACAACATGGAAACGTGAGTAGCTTTAAAGTGTCTTAAATAGCAATTCATTTGGTATGCTCTTTGAGCTCCCCAGCTGGTGCCAGTTCCCTTCACTTCCTAAGTGCATAAAGCCTCTTTATTTCTTTCATTTCTGTTAACCTCGGCTGCCAGGAAAACACAAGCTGGGATTCCAGTTGCCATTGCCTTTTTCTCTTTTAACCTGTCCTTATACAGGAACTTCAGTTAGTAAAATAAAAGTACTTACTGTCTTACTGACAGCCTTATAAGCGTCTTAAGTTTGATATGGCAATTTGGAGACTAATGATTTCTACGTTAAATTTTTATTTTCTTCCAAAAGGCTATCCTCCTATGTTTTTTTTCTTTTTTTTAAGTAGGCTACTGTGTTTGCAAGCTTCCCAGCTGATATCTTCTTTTCTCACCCTGTATATTTTGTCTTATTGAATGACTTTCATGTCTTTATGGGGAAAAAAATGCAGTAATGCTACACATGGAGAAATCAATGAGTTAACATAGTTCCCTTTTTTTTTTAGGCAAGTTTTATCAGTTGTTTAATGGCAATTGCATGCAGCTTGTTCTCGCTCTCTCTTTCTCTTTCTCTCTTTTAGTTTTAATCTTTTTTTCTCACTTTTTGGTTGGTTGCTCTTCACAGTCATTCATGTTGGTCTGTTGGCTTTCTGTTTTTTTAGTTGTTGTGACTTCTTTTCGTATTATTTTTTAAACCTTTCTGTAATTATTTTGCTGCTGAGTTTCTTCTGCCTCTCTCTTCACCTCCTCATTTTTTGTCTTGCAGTCCTGTTACTCTGATCAACTTCTGGCCAGTAGACTCTGCGTGAGTACTTTTGCTGAAGTGTGCTGCTGCTGCTACTGCTGCTGCGTTCCCTCACTGTTTTTTTTGTTCGTTTCTTTGTTTAGTTTTACATGAGTTCATTCCCTTCTTCCTTTATGGTTATTTTTTTTGGTTCACTCTCCAAAGGAATATTTTGATCCCAAAAGAGTAGAATGGGATAAAACCAGGAATTTGCAGCAATCGTGGATTGTGTACTGTATGCTCTTTCTGGAGTATGTATTTTCCTTGAATTAACAAGGATTTTGGTGCAGTCCTACTAATGCTCATGAGAGTCTGTCATTTAAAAGCCTGTGTTTCTGAATAAGTGTCAATCCCTCTGAATGTATACTAAATGCTTTCTGAAAGACAGAAATTGAACTTGATGGATTTCACTCAGTTTCAGGAATTACATTGTTTTGTAGATAAAGCTGTAATTCAGGTTTATGCGCAACTGTGCACACTTGCACACTCATGTTTCCCCAGTTAATCCAAAGCCCAATGGATATTTATTGCAGATTTTTAGGTACGCTAAGTTTTGTGAAAGCAGGCTGAAATGGGGAAATGCTTACTGTATTTTTTTCAGAAGTTAAAAGAGCAAGATTCTTCAGCTATGAAATGGATTTTCGTTCTTGCACCATTCCTGCATATGCATTATCTTACTGTTGTAGTAATACCCTCAACATAAACTAAAGATATATATACTTACCATTGTGGCATTTGCTACGTCTAGTGTTACATGGATGATTTTAGAATAATGTTAAATAAGGATTATTTTTCATTCACATATTGATAACTAATGAGAAACTAATAAATATAATTTTATATATTTCTATATGGTGAAATGTATATGGCTTGCACCTTCATGGAATTTTTGATAGAATAAACAGTAGTGAAATGTATACGTTGGAACATTGATTTATAATTTTCATTTGGAGCACAAATCAATGGGAAGTCAGTTGAAGTGCTCTACTTTTAGGAAATTTAAGCAACCAAGAAACACATTCTAATGCTGCAAACCTTATGTGGTTGAGGATTCACACAGAGGAAACACCAAAAGGCTGGAGCTAGACTGAAGTAGAGGAGCTTTGAACTTTAGGATGCACTTTTGTTTATAAATGCATCTGGGGATGATTGCAGCGTACTGTATATTCAGCTGTGGATCTAGATTTCCTACCCTCTATAGCAATTGCAAAGCTTAAAGTAACCTTTAAAGAAAGCCTGGATAATATAGAATGCCATCGCTGTGTCTGATATAGCATGAAATTAAGCTTCCATAACATGTTTAATTCTAATTGCTTACAATAATAACATCATGCTGTGCCTACACCTATAGCTTTGCACCAAAGGGTTGCTGTCGTATGCTACAGGCAGTTTAACTTGCCTGTAATGCTTAAGAAAGCTTGAGAAGTACCGAGAAGCTGTATTTGTACAGAGAGATTACACCTTTTGTCAGTTACACTCAGATGTGTTCCTGAGCACAATCTTTTCACCTTGTCTGACAAGAAAGCAGAAATTTTAAGAAATGAACAGTGGCTGGAAATGAACAGTGCTCTTCATTTTGTTCCGCTAACTTTGTTCCTTTCCTTCGTGCTAGACCACTGGTCTTCACATAGATTACTGAGCTACCCAGGTTTAAAGCTATTTCCGAGTTTCAGGGCTGGTTCCCTCAAACCTCTTATTCTGATTATCATAAAACTCCCATGTTTGCCAAGTTCTTGCCTTTTTCTGGTGCTTTCATGCCAGTTTTCTGATAATATTCAAAGTACTCCAGAAGAGCATAACCAGGCAGCTTTCAGCAATGCTGGTGCTGCTCTGACATCAACATAATCTATACGCAGAACTAGTTACAAATGCATACTTTTTTTTTTCCTTTTTTTTTTTGACAAGTTAGTGATTCTGAATGCTTATTATCCAGTATTTTGCACATACTCTACTTGCCAAGCATCAAAGGGACCGCTCACACTTCTTGTGAGAATATGTCTCTTTTTACTGGGACTGTGGAATGTTAGTGGCACAATTTCCTTGATTCTATACCTTTAAGAAGCATCCACTGAAATGCTGAACAGAAAGAAAAGTGCTCTCGTCCTGTCCTGCCAACCAAATCTCCAGAGGTGCAGGGAATTGCAGGAGGTGGTATTTGCCTCTTGATGGCCACTTAACTTGGCTGGAATTCCCAGACTCTTCCTGCAGGCCCCAGGTTGGGCAATGCAGCCGTGGAACCCTTGTGAAAGGGAGGGTTATCTTGGCTAAATATTGGCTATATCTCCCAGCCTTCTGAATGACTGTTCAGACTGATTAGGCGGGCTGAGTATGTGCGCTCAGGAAGGAAGAACAGTGAGCTCTAACACAGATGGTCGTCTAAGAGTATGGCTACACAACAGCCTGCAGGGCAGCACAAGTGTTCTCAAGCTTGCTCAGGTGCTGGCAGAAGTGTACCTCTGAGCAGCCAAATTCAACACAAAGACCACATAGTTTCTCAGTGGTTTGCTTTCTTAAGCAAACTTTCCAAAAGCTGTTTGAGGTAGATCTCCATTGCAGTGTGTTCTGGAGACAAACCTGGAAATGTAGCCTCATCCCCTGCCTGCAGTTGACAGAGTGGCAGAATCAGCTTCAACAAGTTATACAACACTGTGTTGCCTTTAAAATATATATTTTACCCACCTTGCTGAAGTTGAAGCTTAGTTTCAGGGCAGCAAGTCCATGATCATGCAGTCAGGCCCAACTTTTGCCTTGAGCTAAAGCCAAAAGGGACATCTCTCTTCATTGCCCAGTTGGTCCCAACTAAGTGCTGTCCCTTCCCTCATACTGGTACGAATACCTGTGCAATGTCACGATAAGAGGGAGTAGGATCCAGCTCCAAACTGAAGCTACTTTTAACACGGATTTCCTAGTCTGTGCACAGTATTAGCAGCGACATTTGTGTGTGCGTGGAAAGCAAGACTTCTTAGTGGTGGTACCAGCTTAGACCAGCTCAACATCTACTGTGTGTCAACTAAATAAAAAACTGGGGATAGCATCAACTCACCAGAAAATCACTGTTACCTTGCTCTGTAATCCACTTCTGTAGATAAATTGCATGCTTTTCCCCTGCCTTCCCTTCAGTGTAGATGTTCTTACACAAAATAGGATATCAAGTTGCAGAGAAGCAATTGCTCATCCACATGAATCCATGCTGTACTGAGGAGCTCTGTGAGCTGAGCATCTATCCTCTGGTGTGCTGTGGTGATGTTTGAATATGTGATGAGTAAAAGTACAGTCAGAGGCCAAAGCTCATTTCAGACATTCATGATACTTGGCCTATGATGTGTGGAAGGTAAAAACTTTATTTTTCTGTGAAAAGAAGCATTAATGATGGTGAATTTTATGTATCCAGAACATAGCTCTGTGAATTCAGAAGGATCCTAATTTTCTAGGCCCTTTGCAGGCTGATTAGAAGACTGGAAGATGACCAATCTAGTAGGTTTACTGCAGGATTATCAAAATCCTGACACGGAAGCATTACAAACCACAAGATTATTACAGTTTTAATTTATAACCAGTAAATACAAAACTTACCTGCTCTTGCAATGCAGCACAGTCACCGCTGGACAGACCCAGCCAAACCACGGTATCCAACAATTTAAAATGGCAGGAAAGACATTCCTCAGTCAGGAGTTTCAGAAGGAGAATTGGCAGAGGTAGAATAAAGAGTCATTGGAATTTAGCTAATACAAGATAGCTGCACAATTTGGGAAGCTGCATAGTTTTTTGTTATTCCAACACCTCTCGAGGCATGTAGATTAGCAAAATCCCACATGGCAGCAAAGGAGGCTCTCTGAACTGCATAAACAACATAATTCAATGGTGACGTTTTCCAGAGCTCGTGCTCTAAGAAACTATACTCTGATTGATGAGAAAAGCCCATGAATTGTTTTCATTGACAAAAAAAAAGTGAAGAGAACTTCATACCATCTGATTTGTCAGGCAGAAAACCTGGAATAGTTGACAGTGCCCCCCGGTATAACACATTGATCTACGGTTCAGACTGCAACTCCGAAATACGCTAGGCAAAATCACTAGTGTCTGCAGTGTGTTATTAAAGGCTCATTTCAGACATTTTATGTTTCATGTATTTATTTCTAGTTGCTCGTGGAGTCGTCCTTAAAGGCTCTTTTAAGTTGGATGTGCTGGGAGCAGGCACTGAAGCCAGGCAGGAGGCAGGGGAGAGGTTCCCGGCAGAGCTTTCGCAGCTGGCACAGGGCTGCGTGTCAAACAGAATTGCCAATTAAGGAGGCAGGTTTGGAGGGAAAACTGGGGTGAAAGCTGTTCTGTAAATCCTTTGGGAAAGGATTCTTCAGGGATTGGTGTGAAGAAGAGTCGTTGCAACAGACGGATTGCAAAATGGTCGAAATCCCGAGTGTGGTACCACAAAACATTGCACTGACGGCGTGAGGAGGCACACCGAGCGCCTGGAGTTATAACTTGCTGTTTATCAAACATAGCGTAAGCATAAGGCATAGACATGTGAGGGTATAGGCATAGCTAAGTGTCTTTTTACTTTTAAAGGGGTATTGTTTGTGATTAATCAGTGTTTTCTGCCTTATAGGCCTGCCTCGTCCCCTCAGCTTTCACATGATGATACTCATTCACGCATTGAACATTATGCTAGCAGGTATGAGACCAGCTGGACCTTAGGCACATCTTTCTCTAAGCAATCATTTAAAAAAAAAAAGTCCCAAAGGCTAGCTGCTACCTGAGCGCTCCTTAAAGAAACATAAGGTTTGGGGTTTTGCTTTTTGGGCTCTGGGATGCAGAGCATTGGCCGTGGTTACTGCTAACCAGCCTGTTAACTAACTTGCATGCCAGAGCACCTGTGTGGACAGAAGTGGCCTCTAGGTCCTGTGGGGTCTTCATTAAGCTGTACACTCTGATGGCCGACTTTTTAGCAAGGCCTGCTGCAATAGGACAAGGCGTAATGATTTTAAATTGAAAAGAGAATACATTTACACTAAATATAAGGAATTTTTTTACGATAAGGGTGGTGAGACACCAGAACAAGTTGCTCAGGGAAGTTGCGGATGCCTCCTCCCTGAAGTGTCCAAGGCCAGGCTGGATGGGGCTTTGAGCAGCCTGGTCTAGTGGGAGGTGTCCCTGCCCATGGCAGGTGGATTGAAACTAGATGATCTTTAAAGGTCACTTCCAACCCAAACCATTCTATGGTTCTGCACAGGGTTTTGTTTTTAATAGGGAGCCTGGTGAAATCATACAACCAGAAGAGCAGAAATCTCCAAACTCATACGTGAATCTCAAGAGCCATTTTAATGTTAAGTAATTCAATTTGTGTAATACCACAAACATGATTTTTCCTTAATTTAGAGGACTGAAATAGTGGTATATTGCTGCTTTGGTTCACTCGTCTGCTTTCATTCTGCTCTTAAAAAGTGGGTTAATTGCACAAATATGAAAATAATGGTTTTTTCTGCTCAAATTTGCTAGGGTTGAGATAGTAAACAACAGTTATTTCAACCTCCTCTTACTCTTCCCCAAAGTCACTTGATCGTGAGAGGTATTTCTGAATTATGCAGGACATTTAAGAGGAGCCGAGTGTTGAAAACCAGCAAGAAATGACCAATAGTTGCAATTCTGACGATGATATTGCCAGGAAAAAAGCAATTTGTGTAATCCCCTGGCATCTTAAGGCTTTTCTTTGATTGTGGAATTAATTAATCATGAGGAGCAGAATATCCTTGCCCATGACAGGGAGGTTGGATTAAATGATCTCTAAGGTCCTTTCCAGCCTAGGCCATTCTATGATTCTATGATAACCTCAGAGAAAGGATTGAAAACTTAGAAGTGCATTTAGCCAGGTAACTGTAACAAATAAAAAATCCTTTGCAATAGTTTATTGCAAAACTTCTTGGTAATCAACAGTGAATGTAAATTAATTTGAGTTTCAGATTCTCTTAAGTCATCAAAAACATCACACTCTTCTTTCAGGAGTGTTAGAGCAAGTAAAGTTTGCGGAAAACACAATTAACTTTAATGAGTCTTGTTTATTTTTCCACAGGCTAGCAGAAATGGAAAACACCAATGGTTCTTATCTAAATGACAGTATTTCACCTAATGAGAGCATGTAAGTAGGCTGTTTAAATATTTTTTGGCGTGTGTGTTGTTATGAAGGTTAATAACTTGTAATGAAATTCTGTAGTGCTGAGTTTGCATGACTACGTACCGCATCTGGTTCAATTCAAGGAGGAACTCATGTTGTTTCAATTTGTATTGTAATGTCTAGATTTATGGCTTATAGCTTAATCCCAAATTTATGCAACAGATAATTGATACCTTCAAAATTAGAACTTCTAATTTCTTCCAAAAATTACTGATGTATTTGGCAAATAGTTACCATATTTTCTGGAAAAAGTGCCCATTGTCTGATGTGGTTTAGGGACGAACATAAAAAGATAACCTTCTCTCTGTACTGCAGGATTAATCATGGTTAAATTACACTAAGCTTGAAAATGTTGTGGGCAAAGTGTCATTCAAAAGGTAAGTGGGGCTAGAAAGAAATCTTTGGTCTACAGATACCTGAAATACATTGCAAGAGGACTCATCCTCACTGTGAAATGTTACAAGTAACAAACTTCAAGTTGCACAGATCACTGGCAAGCATTCATTGTACTACTTTACGTTTAAACTCATAAATGAAAGTTTTAATTTTTTAAAATTAGTCCATCTAATGTCACATCAAGACCTCTCTTTGTGGTTTTCTGGCACAGTAATACATATTTCTCCTGTCCCATGATTTTCTTGATCTTGTTGAATGAAGGGACATAGAACTAGTAACCTAGTAATGCTTCTTATAATAGGATAGAAGCACATAAGTTATTGTGGTGTTTGGAAGTTTGGTCTTCATTAATTAACTGTGTTGGAGAAGCCATAGCACAGACTCTAAATCAATTGATTTTAAAAAACTCAAATCTCAACTGTTAGAAAAGTGATTTTTTCTGTTCTGTATAATCTCATCCTTACCACAATTTAAGGGGTGGATTTTTTTGAAAATTCAGACAGAATCTCCTTTTTATTAAACTTGTAGTGTTGCTTTAAAGCATGGTACTCTGACCAGTTTTCATTAACTTACAAATTGAGATTCCAAACCATTTTGTAAGGTAGATTGTGAGCCTTTTAGATGTTCTTAAGAGAGTAATAAAGCTGTTTCTTTGATTTGAAATGATGTGTCTTTGAAAGAAAATTTCCTGTACAACCCAAGCACAATATTTTTAATTATTGATTCAAAACAGAGAGAGTTAAAATGACACCTCAAAGCTAATGCATACGCAGTGTCGGTATAGTTTCACGCGCTTAATGAAAACTTTGTTTCCAACCTGTATTTCAATTTTGTGTTGTTATGGATGGTAATAATGCTATTATATATGGAAATTTCTATTGTCCCCACCATAGTATTTGAATGTCCTTAGTCACAAAATAATGCTTGAGCAGTATTGTTTGTATTACACTGTTCAACTTATTCTTTGGTTAATTAAAATTTATATTAATATGATTCAGTTAAAGTTAACCGCTGACTCTCCAGTTTGTTGCTCAGTTTGTACTATTAAAATGAGAATAAATGTGTACATTCTGTATTTTTAAAGAAATATGACCCAAATTGCAGCAAAATCAATGCTCACCCTGAATTCACAGCTGTAATTCTAGTTTTGTTTGTCAGGTTATGCTTAAATACCATTTGTTGACACTGCATCCCAATGGGTAGGAAATCAAGAAGGAGAGCCATGAGACCCACATGTTTAACCAGGGAACAGCTGGGCAAACTCAAGTGGAAGAAGAGAGTCTATAGATCATGGAAGGAGGGGCTGACCACTTGGGTGGAGTATAAGACTGTTGTCGGAGAGTGTAGGGAGGTAACTAGGAAAGCTAAGGCTTCCTTGGAATTAAACCTTGCGAGGGAGGTCAAGGACAACAGAAAGGGCTTCTTCAAATACATTGTGGATGAAACTATCAGTAGAGGCAGTGTAGGCCCACTGCTGAGTGAGGTGGGTGCCCTGGAGGCAGAGGATCCAGAGAAGGCAGAGTTCCTGAATGACTTCTTTGCCTCTATCTGTACTGCTGGAGACTGTCCTCAGTGTCCTTAGGATCCCCAGAGCCCTGAGGCCCCAAAGGAAGACAGGATAAAGGAGGAGTTTGCCCTGGTTGAGGAGGAGGACTGGGTTAGGGATCCCACAAACATCCGTGGGCATCAATAAATCCATGGGCCCTGATGGTATGCACCCATGGGAACTGGCAGGAGTCATTGCTAGGCCACTCTCCATCATCCTTGGTAAGTCATGGACAACAGGTGAGGTGCCTGAAGACTGAGGGAAAGCAAATGTCACTCCAGTCTTCAAAAAGGGCAAGAAGGATGACCCAGGTAACTACAGACTGGTCAACCTCACCTCCATCCCTGGAAAGGTGGTGTAACAACTTATCCTCGGTGCTATCTCTAGGCATATCAAGGTTAAGAGGGTCATTAGGAGCAGTCAACCTGTTTCTTCCATGGGGAAGCCATGTTTGACCAACCTGATAGCCTTTTATGAAGCTATAACCTGGTGGATGAATGGTGACCGTGCCGTTGATGTGGTGTATCTGGATATCGGTAAAACATTTGACACTGTCTCCCACAGCATCCTCATAGCTAAACTGAGGAAGTGTGGTCTGGATGACTGGGTAATGAGGTGGGTTGTGAACTGGTTGAAGGGAAGAAGTCAGAGAGTTGTAGTCAATGGGGCAGAGTCCAGTTGGAGGCCTGTGTCTAGTGGAATCCCTCAGGGGTCGGTACTGGGGCCAGTGCTGTTCAATATATTCATCAATGATGTGGATGAGAGATTAGAGAGCGTTGTCAGCAAGTTTGCTGATGACACAAAACTGGAAGGAGTGGTTGACACACCAGAAGGTTGTGCTGCTGTTCAGAGAGATCTAGACAGGCTGGAGGGCTGGGCGAGGAGAAACGTTATGAAGTTCAGCAAGGGCAAGTGTAGAGTTTTGCACCTGGGAAAGAACAACTCCATGTGCCAGTATAGGTTGGGGACTGACCTGCTGGAGAGCAGTGTAGGGGAAAGGGACCTGGGGGTCCTGGTGGGCAGCAGGATGACCATGAGCCAGCAATGTGCCCTCGTGGCCAAGAAGGCCAATGGCATCCTGGGGTGTATTAGAAGGGAGGTGGCTAGTAGGTTGAGAGAAATTCTCCTGCCCCTCTACTCTGCCCGATGAGGCCACATCTGGGATATTGTTTCTAATTCTGAGCTCCTCAGTTCGAGGAGGGCAGGAAACTGCTTGAGAGAGGCCAGCGCAGAGCCACTGTGAGGGTGACAGAGCACTGGCACACGCTGCCCTGGGAGGTTGTGGAGTCTACTTCTCTGGAGACATTCAGAACCCGTCTCCAGATGTTCCTGTGTGACCTACTGTAGGTGATCCTACTCTGGCAGGGGGGCTGGACTAGATGATCTCTAGAGGTCCCTTCCAACCCCTGACATTCTATGATTCTATGTGACTTTGTGACATTCTTATGGGGTTTGGATTATCAGGCTTATAACTACAGTTAGAGCAATAGATGGACACAGGAAAGGAGGGAAATAAGGAGGTGATGTGTACATATATCACTAAATATTTGGCTATGTAGTGTCATTGCAATTCTGTATACAGGATATGTGAAGGCTGAAAATCACAAAAAGAGAATGTTTTGCCAAGTGACATTATATTGCAAGTTATGTGACTTTTTCACTGTTAATTCACTTAAGATGTGTAAAGATATTTATAAATACAAAGCAGTTTCAAGGAAATCACAGTTGAAGCATTACTTGAAAAGTATAAAAATAGGAACTGGCAAGACTTTAAATGTTGGGAGTTTTTAAAGGAAAGGATGCCTGTTGAGAAGGATTAACATTTCTCTTTTATGAACTAATTTGCTCTACATTGCTTTAGCACTCCTGCAGCCTGTAAAATGGCATCATTAAAATCTTAAGGAACAAAATGGAAACAAGGAAAATTCTGTTTTTTTAAACAATAACAACTAAATTCGGGATTGCAAGTATAAAAGAAAAAAACCTAGACTGAATTATTTTGTTACCAGTAAGTACTACCAGAAAAAGGAGATTCCCAACAGCAATGTAATTTTTTTGGTCCTTGACTTGTGGTGTCAAGAGAACTCTTCCAGGGTTTTTGAGGGTTACTACTGGTGTTAGCTGCATAGTGTAGCACCTGGGTGCATCTCCTCAGTATTTAAAACACTCATATAATTCTGAGAGTTGGTCAAGGTCTTCAGAATTGGATTTACTTTTCTTTCGGAGATGTTTCAAGTGATAGACAGTTTCGGGGTAATAGAAATAAAGAAAGAGATCATTTGTATTATAGAGAATGTATTGGTATTCTGACAGTGTACATCACTTGTAATTAAATATTAAAAAAAAAACAATAAAAACCCAGAACAACAACAACAAAACTCAGTGGAAAGTAGCGTAATTTCATTAGGGTAAGTCAGTATTTTTTTTATTTCACAGAAAAATAGATAATTGGAGGACACGTTTATCACATAAAGAGTGTATGTAGGTGTAAAAATAAATGCCTTTGACCTTGTGCGACACAGATCAGGCAGCAGAAAATAAGCTTTTTTTTCAAGCAGCTTTCTTATTGCAGTTAGGCAAAAATGGAAAGCTGAGCTTGTCAGCTGTGACAAAACTCAGCTTTAAGTGTCTGAGAAGCAGAGGGGAAGAGAGGTGGGGTCTGCAGAGAGCTCTGCAGAGAGTAAGTTCGGCAGATTTAGCTTTAAGGTACATTGCTGTGCTGTTCACTACAAACAGTTCAGCAAATCTCCTTGTAAGAATGAGAGAGCGGGAGTGAATCATCTCATATTCGTTGAAAATGAGGAAGGGAACAGCCTGTTTTATCCTCCTGTGTTTTCCAGTGATGATGAACACTTGTTAATCCAGCACTACTGCCAAAGTCTGAACCAGGAGTCCCCCCTGAGCCAGCCCCGGAGCCCGGCCCAGATCCTGATTTCTCTGGAGAGCGAGGAGAGAGGGGAACTGGAGAGAATCCTCGCAGACCTGGAGGAGGAAAACAGGTGGGTTACACTGGCAGCTGCCTCAGCCCTGGGGCACACGCTGCCAGGGCAGACAAAAGCTTTCCCTCTAGAAGTGATGAGGCTGACAGCCTCACGTCCTTAACTCGTTACCAGTTCCAGTGCAGTGATGAGTCAGCACCATTTTCTTTCACAAAAACTCCGAAACGGCAAGCTTTGAAGATATACCTGGGTCACCTGATACTCATGGTGCTATCTGTTACAGACTCCACTGCACGTATTTCCTAATATTCCTGTCAGTTCTGCTGTTTCTGTTATTTCCATGGCAAAAATGAGCTTCGTACCAGTGTTACTTCATTTTACCATTAAGTGAGGGAAGGGTGAGCAGACTTATGTACCCCTTTCTGTAAAAGGCAGGCTTTTCTCAGAAGGATTGGTCACTGGGATACCTGAGGTTTTGAAACTATCTCAGTTAGTTTGAGGTGCAGAATCTGTGAAATAGTTACACTGTACAATTAGATGGAGTTCTCTTGGACAGCATTTTTAGGGATAAAATGAGTTACAAGGTTGCATTTTCTTCCAGTGAATGAGTACTTTCATAGTGGTTAAAAGTTGGGTCATCTTTTCTTTCTATTTCTTTAGTATTGCTTCTTGCTGTTGTGCCCTTCCAGTATCTCAAGGGGGCAACAAGAAAGCTGGTGAGGGGCTTTTTAGGATGTCGGGTAGTGGTAGGACTAGGGGGAATGGATTAAAGCTAGAGATGGATCGGTTCAGATTGGATGTTAGGGAGAAGTTCTTCCCCATGAGGGTGGTGAGACACTGGCACAGGTTGCCCAGAGAGGTGGTGGAAGCCCCATCCCTGGAAGATTTTAAGGCCAGGCTGGATGGGGCTCTGGGCAGCCTGAGTGGGAGATGTCCCTGACCATGGTGGGGGGGTTGGAACTAGATGATCTCAGAGGTCCCTTCCAACCCTGACAATTCTGTGATTCTATGATTTCTTTAGCCTTTCAATACCCAATATCATTTACCTCTTTAAATTTCAAGTTTAATTGAAGCTATCTACATTAATCAAAAAAAATCCCCAGCTGGATTCTTGCAGCATCACAACACTGCAGTCCTCTCTCTATGATACTCTGGAATCTTGTACACTCATCATAAAAACTAGTAGATCCTGACCCTGGCAGATTCGTAATTGCAACCGTGAGCTACCCAGATCAGAATATAATATAGAAATCATTTAGATCCACAAAAAACTCTGCTTTTGTTTGCCTTCTGCTAACTTCAGCATTTTATGGAACAATCTGTTGGCATTTTCATGCAATTTTTTCTTGCTTAAGAACTAGGTACTTTTGTTTACGTTGAGGGTTTAATGCAGTGATCATTTACCTTAGGCATGTCAAGAAAATAATGCAAGTTGGCAGCGTCATAGATCTTGTCTCCATGCGTAAGTCTTCTTTGAATGGTACTAATCAATTACAGCGGTTCCATCAAACACTTTTTATCAGTAGGATTTGGGAGAACGTAGAGGATCAATAGACATAAAGGATGAGGAAAGCATTTCAGACAGAAAGCTGTCGTAAACAAAGCTCTTGCTTTCTGATCAGCAGTGAGATTCTGTTTGAAACAAACAGCAGCCTTCCTAGTACACAGTACATAAAGCCCAAATAGTTTCTGATGTGGAAGGAAATCAGTGTTTTGAAATAAGGTATCATGCTTTTCATGCAGCACTTATGTAGTTAAGAAATATTGTGTAAGTAGTACCACACAGATAGCTTAGTTTTAAGGGGAGGTGGGGGGCTTTACATTTTTGTAACAGTTCTAGGAAGAAGAAGAAAAAAATCTTAAAGCTTTTCTGTCTGGATAGAAAATAAACTGCCTCACAGAAGGTAGGATAACTTTTAAAGCAGACAGATTTTAGGTTAAAAATGTGATATATGAATATTAGTATAATCTGGAAGTTAGTTAAATAGGCTAAAAAATTCCTTTTTGGGGTTTACGCCTTAAATTTCAGTATAAGCTTTAATATGACAACTACTACTGAGGAATAGTGTGTTAGAAGATCTCTGACAGGAATTACACCTTAAAAATACCTGTTTTGGAGTTTGCCAGTCCTGGATTAAACAAGAGCTGTAGAGTCTGAGCTTGATTATAGCCTGTCATTTCCTCATTTGCACTGTTAGAGGCTCGGTGAAGGACAGGCTGCCACCGCAAGCCACCTCGCCTTTTGTGGATGCTTCAGGTCTCAGTGCAACAGAGACAAAGAGGTCTGGCCTCCACAGCGTGGAGGTCACGCTGCTGTGATTCTCATTGATTATGACAAAATCATGACTTTTGTCTCTGCAAACCGCTATAAATAACTTGTACTTAAAATGTGAAGCGGATGCTCAAAAACGAACAAGTTCTTATTGTCCTGATGGCTTGTCACGGACAGATAACTCTGATTTTACAGAGGAAGCACTGATTCCTGTTCAGAAAAATAGGCTCTTCAGACCAGGAGAGTCAGGAGCCATTCATATAACATCCCTGCCATTAAAAAACACTCTTGTCCCTTTAGATTTCTGGTTTTGGTCTTCTTCCTCCTTTGTGTTTGTGCAAACCATTTTTGGCTGTTGCCAGAGGTAATCAACAACCTGGGACCTGTTTCCTTGTGTGAACCCAGTTCCAATGGGTGAACACTTGTTTCTTCCCATGCTGATCCTAAAAATGCCCCCCTCCAACTGAGCATTGTTTATTGCTACAGCATGAAGACTTCATGATTCCGTTGGTTGCAAATTAGCTGAACGTGATGCAAATCACGTTGTGACCACCCGGTCTGCAGCCCAGCCTTAAATTAGCTTGTGAATTGTTCCATCCCTGTTGGAAATACCTCGGGTCTCATCGCCAGAGCACGTCTCCTTGCCCGTGCTGAGGTGGACGCGGTGCTTACAGCCGGGAAGGCAAGTGTTGGGGCAGCTAGCCGTGTCAGATGAACAGTCATCCCTTCCTGCCTGCCTTGACACAACTTGTGTTGCGTACACTTCTGGTGATTTTTAACGGTGAAGATTTAGCTCTCTCTGCTTATTTTTGGTATTATTTTACAGTTAGCATCAGTGCGTGCAGTCACTTCTCAACAGCTCTTGGGAAAGCTGCACTGAGTACCAACAAGAAGCAATACTACAATATCCCAAACACTTCATTATCATTTCTCTTTTCTTCTGGTCCCCACATTTTTCTGCTTTTCAAAAAAGCCCTTCTCTTTTTTTTTGCTTCATGTTTTGGCTTCTCTTCATCTGTTTTTGAGCTGTTTATTGAATTCTGACTTCCATTTCATTTTTCAGCTGCAGTTTCGGGTCTCCAAATATTTTCATCTTGACTTGTTACTTAAATGAAAAAGACTCTTTGAAATTTTAATTCTGAGGTTTTGCTTATGGACAGTTTAAAATGATCTCTCACCTATTTTGAATTCTTCTGAAATGTATTATCTGACTTACAAACTAACCTAGCCGTGACACCATTCTGACTGGGGTTTTTTTCAGTTCCAAGGGCTTCTTCCTAGTTATTCATTATTTATATGCTAGCATTTTGAGACCTTGGTGCTTTTGTGGCTTGCAAATATAACTTCATAATTTATGGCTAAAATTTGGCTATTAAATAATTTATATTTGCTAAAATGTGAGCATTTTAGGGAATATTTTTAGTTAGTGAAAATGTTTCAATTGAGTATTAGACCTTCAGACTCATGCTCAGTTTTACATTGCATGGAATACTGTGATAAGACCATTTCTTATGTATTCAGTAGACATAAAGTAATCTTGCTATGGAAGGCACTATTACTATATTGCAATATAAGAAAAAGAGAAAAACCTCATTATAAAACTGACCCAAAGACTTTTTGAAATTTCCTTGACAGGGAGTGTAGTTCAGAAACAGAGGAGACAGATTTTTGATCTCCATCTAAAGCAATACATTACATAGGTTATACTGTAGGATGGTTTATACTGACTAGGATGTACTGTGCTAAACTGTATTAAATAGAAAACATACAGTTTTGCAGCAGCAGAGACTCAGACTCAGAACTTTTTGCAAAGAATTAAAATACCTTCCAGCTACTTACGTTAAAATTATGGCACATAAGAAAGTGAATGTTTGTAATATTTTAGCTGAATCAAGATCACTGACATACTTCTGTAAAAGGGAGACTTCTCTCTCTCCCAGCTGCACAAGAACTTAGCAAATGAACTTAGTAACAGGAACTTAGCTCTGGCTGGAGAACTCATTCACTATTTGCCTTTCCTTTGCTTTCCTGACTTGTACTGGGAGCGCAGTGGCTGTGTGCCACTGGACAAGGACTAATACCCCAAATCTCAAAGCTGCCCCGTTTCTGTACAGCTATGGTGTTCCTTCAAGTCTGAAGACCAGTGAATGGCCTCCTCAAATAAGGTCCTTTTGTGCAGTTGCCAATAGCAAGAAAGCGATGCATTTCTAAACATGCCAAGGCTCCTTTTGGTATTTGTTTTGGCATGGAAGAAGGGGAACTAGATCTTGTGAGTGTGAAGCACCATGAGCAAACACTAGCACTCCAATGAGGGACAGGGGGTAGGTGGTTCAGTTGCTAGCTTTGTCCTTTTCTTCAGACCACTGATTTTCTGAAAGGGGATGAAAAATAACATAAATTCACAAATTCTCAATTGCCATGGAGAGGACTACCCAGCAAATAGGCTCCACTAGGATTTCTGTCAGCAGGAAATTAATGCTTCCATTGATAGATGTGATTAATAGCTCATGAGCTCCTTACTCCCCAGCTCTTCACAGCTGCATAAATCAAGGTTACATTGCATACTTCAAAGATGTGCAGCCACAGTAAATGGAATAATGGGGTTATTCTTTGAGTATTTACTGAAGTAGAATATGTTGTCCCAGTGACCAGGAGATGCAGCAGCTTGCTGTGTTTGTGACGGCCAGATGTAAGAGTTACCCAGCCTAAGCTATGGTAGAGGGATGCTGGATTTCCCAGTACTGCCTGTGCTTGCTCAGTTACATTCATTTATGGAGGATTAGGCTTTTATCTCCCCTTTCACTTAAGTCCCTTTTTCTGTTGAAAGTGTCAGAGAGAGCCTTTCCTTGGGACACAGAGGCTTTACACCAAGGGCTGTGGGCAGTGCCTTGGATGCCTGGCTTGCAGCAGCAATCCTTTTTCACTGCACGGCTTAAAACTATTCCACAGGTAGGAGTAGGAGCTGATTGTTTTCTCCTCTAGGATATTTGTACAGGAGGTTTTGAAATCTTTCTTTCTTTTTTTTAATTTTCAGCTTTTTCCCCCCATGTAAATACAGATCTTCATCCCTGTATGTTTAGATCCCAGTTATTGTGATATTACTGATTGTCTGCACTTCACATCACTCTTTTACGGCTCTGAAGGTGATTGCTGTGATGAGTGTCAATGCTCTAGACTAAGGATTGTTTGGCTGGGCTGAAAAGGTGCAGCTGGAAAACTCAGTGATGCAGGTGTTCTGGGCAAGCACATGTCCTTCAAAATGGCATTCCCTTGTTCCAACAATATTACTGTATTTAGTTACAGAACTCACAAATTCAGACGTATCTCTTCGTGATAATATGCAATATCCTTTGCGATTTAATTTTTTTCTGTAGGCTTTCAGAGAGAGCTTTTAGTGATTTTGTATCAGACTCAAAGGCATTTTTATCTGAATTACTCCCTGGTCCTCAGTTGGTTTTCAATACCATAGATACTGGAAGGACTTCTCTATATTGATAGTTGAGGTGATAATTGTACATTTCTTCATAGTAAGTTACCTGATTATGTTGTAAGTATGACCAAATGCATTTATTTAGTGTCCCTTTGGGTGGTATTTTGTCTTTTGCTTTACAGCACTCCAAAGTTTTAAATCTGCCTTTTGTGGAGTACTGCCTGTATCATACATTTGAGAAATTCCTCATGGGGTAGCGATAGCCACCATCTACAGACTTTGTGAAGAACAAGTTTAATCATCATTCGTGTTTAAACTTTAGTCTGTAGTAAGACTGTGTATGATACTGTTGTCACGCTCGTTCCTATTCCCTCTTGTATTTTTATTAATTATTCACCAGTTCATTCAGCTAGAAGTATCAGAAGACACTTAAGTCATGTGAGCCACACTCAGTAGAGCTCTTCTTTCTTTTTTTCCAGATAGTTTTCATGGACTTGAAACTCTGTATTTCATTAAAAAAAAAAACTTTCTTTGAAATAAAACTCTCCATAATCTTCCATCTTTGTGTCGGTTTTAGAGAAAGCAGTGTTGAGTTTTGGAACAAACTAGAGTTAAATATGTTTGATTCCTTTTTTTAAAAAATCCTGTAAAACTCCGGCAGAGGAGGGCTTATGTAGGTCAGACATCCCTTAGGGATCATATTCTGGGGTTGTTGCCACGGTCCCAGGTTAGGATGCACCCGTAAGGCAGCTGCTGAAGGGCACAAGTACATTTGAAGAACAGTCAGTGTCCTGTCTGTGTCCTTGGCATTGCTTTCTTAGCCGTGTGAAATGATGCGGACTGCTTTAGTCCTTGTTCTGGTCACAATAATGTGCCTTTAGAAATGTTCCAGAGTTTAATAAAGTTTATTGGAAGGTTTCTGAGGTGCTGCTAAATCCTCCAGACCCAGCTGTCAGTGTGCATTGTGGTTTGCAGGCAAAACTGGCAAAGGTGCCTGTTCTCACAAGCTCAAAAAAGAGCGGGTTGGAAAAAATAAAATCTGGGTCACTGCTTGTGATGAGTAAGCAGTTTCCAGAGCGTCGAGCCACATTTCCCCCCTCTGGGAAGCTGTAAAGGAACATCATAGCAACAGAATCCCAGTGCAGTTTATTAGGCCTCCCTAGCCTACAAAATTCCTGTTACAAGGTACTTTTCTTACATTTTTGGAGTGTGTTATCCCTTTCAATTTCTTACCTTCTGTGCTCTTCCTGCTTGGTAGGGTTCTTTTGATGTGGACTGCTATATATCATATTAATCTGTGGAGCATTTTACTGGAGTAAAACTGGAGTTTTACAGACTAAAAGAGAGAGCTTAGCAGTGCCGTAAAATTACAGCAGGCTCCAGCGCTCCAGACTAGGCAGTCCAAATGAAGATGGAAGTTACAGCCCCGAAAGTCAGTGTAGTACTGTTTCACAGATTAGCTCACTAATCCCTCTCTTCCTCATTTTAAGTTAGTAATTTCAGAGCTAAGCTGGAAATGCAGTTGTGTGCATGAAGAGAGGGGAGCAATGTGACCTGACTGATGACAGTAGAGCTGCAAATGAGCTCTTGAGTTCCCCATTTCACTCTGACTTTTTGTGTGGCCACCTTTCTGTCTTGGCTTTCTCACCTGTAAGACAGACAGGCCGGCCAGGTGGCATCCGCTTTGGTTAGTAAAGGCCTCTGATCGCTCAAGAGTCCTCCTTTAGCACTTACTACTCCTCGAGTGTAGGAATAGTCAGTGCTAGAGGGAGTGCGTGGCTGCGAACAGGCAGTCTGACCTGTGCCAGTGTATTGGGTTTGCCCGGCCAGATTTCAGTGGCGGATAAAATGCAAAAAGCCGAGGGAGGGCTCAACCCAGGACAGACCGTACCTGGGCTTTGGGAGGGTGTCTGGAGCCCAGCCAACCTTGGCAGGGAACTAATTGTGAATTCTGGTGATGCAGAGAGCCTTTAGGCGATGCCTGTGTCACGGGCCCCTGTAGTATCCGCTCTGTGCAAATCTGCGAGGTGTAAGCCTATGTGCACGTGGAGTCGGCAGAGTGAAAGGCAGGTGGTGCCTCTGCCTTCCTCCCTCCCCACCCCCTGTGTCGTTGGACGCATCACCCCACATGAGAGGAGGTGCCTTCTCAGTGCCCTGTGCTGAGGACACCCTGCACCTGCCCATTCACCTGCGTCAGGCTTTTACCCCCTTGTTGCTTCTCCACAGAAACTTGCAAGCAGAGTACGACCGTTTGAAGCAACAGCATGACCACAAAGGACTGTCTCCACTGCCGTCCCCACCAGAGATGATGCCAGTTTCTCCACAAAGCCCCCGGGATGCTGAGCTCATTGCAGAAGCCAAGCTGCTTCGCCAGCACAAGGGGCGCCTGGAGGCCAGGATGCAGATTCTGGAGGATCACAACAAACAGCTGGAGTCGCAGCTGCACAGGCTGAGGCAGCTGCTGGAGCAGGTGAGTCCTCAGGCCTTTCTTCTAGATCTCTCTAGAGTCATCTTCCAAGCAGGGTGGGAAGCGTTATCAGTAACGACAGTAGACTGAGAAATTGTATCTTTAGAGACAAGTCAGAGGAAAAGCATTAAATTGTTCTACAGGCTGCAAGTGAGAAGGTGAAATCATGTTTCGGTCTTCTTATTTGGTCTTCTTTCTTGCTTTATTCAGAGTTCAAATCCATGTTTGCATGGAGATACTTACATAAAAACAGACTTTTGTGCATATTATGTGTGGAATATAGAAAAATGCACAGATACAAAGATTTGTGCAACTGTACTGAGCTGTTAATCTCTTTTTTTTTTCTTTTCTTTTTCAGCCACAGGCAGATGCCAAGGTGAATGGTACCACACTATCATCTCCTTCTACCTCTTTGCAGAGGTCGGACAGCAGTCAGCCAATGCTTCTTCGTGTAGTTGGCAGCCAGACTTCCGAAACCATGGGTAAGATAACAAAGTTCAGATTGTCATGGAAAGTAGATATAGAACCATTTTCCAGAAAAAAAAATCCTTAAAGGCAGAAAATATTCTTCTCTCCTGTTTAGTTCAAATGAGTTGCAATGGTATTTGTTCTCATCTGGCTCTTCCTTTTGATCGTAACACACACAATAGCATGGATATTTTGACATTAAATGCAAAGCTCAGCTAGGGCTTGACTTCTGAAAACAAATATCACTAAAAAGCAAACTATTTTATTAAAACTATTTTATTCAGTTATTAAGCATGACATGGTTCGCATAATCACACACAGAATCACAGAATGTTAGGGGTTACAAGGGACCTCTAGACATCATCTAGTCCAACCTCCCTACCAAAGCAGAATCACCTAGAGTAGGTGACACGAGAACATGTTCAGGCAGGTTTTAAATGTCTCCAGAGAAGGAGATTCCACAACCTCCCTGGGCAGCTTGTGCCAGTGCTCTGTCACCCTCACAGGGAAAAAGTTTTTCCTAATATTTTTGTGGAACCTCCTCTGTTCTAGCTTGTACCCATTACCCCTTGTACTGTCATTGGACGTCACTAAAAGGAGCCTAGCTCCATCCTCCTGGCACTCCCCCTTGACATATTTATAAACATTTATGAGGTCACCCCTCAGCCTTCTCTTCTCCAGGCTAAAGAGTCCCAGCTCCTTCAGCCTTTCCTCATAAGGGAGATGTTCCACTCCCTTCATCATCTTTGTGGCTCTGCGCTGGACTCTCTCAAGCAGTTCCCTGTCTCTCTTGAGCTGAGGGGCCCAGAACTGGACACAATATTCCAGATGTGGCCTCACCAGGGCAGAGTAGAGGGGCAGGAGGACCTCTCTCAACCTACTAACCCCCCATCTTCTAATACACCCCCACCTTCTAATACACCCCAGGATGCCACTGGCCACCTTGGCCACAAGGGCACATTGCTGGCTCATGGTCATCCTGCTGTGCACCAAAACCCCCAGGTCCCTTTCCTCTACGCTGCTCTCCAACAGTCCCCAACCTATCCTGGTACTTGGGGTTGTTTTTTCTCAGATGCAAAACTCTACACTTGCCCTTGTTGAATTTTATAAGATTTCTCCCCGCCCAGCCCTCCAGCCTGTTGATAAGGTCCTCAGCCTGGGTGGAAACTGCAAGGTCTCACTCTGAGTTTTTGCCTTGATATCCCTCAGAGTCTGGAAGGACATTACTTCTGCTAAGGCACCTCTGTCAATGCCGTCAAGGTGTGAGTTGATTTGTGTGAACCCAGCACCAGTTGAAAGCTGAACAAAGTGCAAGCAGTCTCAACAGCTATTTTTAGACCATTAATGGAATAAAAGCAGCTGATACGAAGACCATAACTTATATGAATTAAGTGCTTCTTGTAGACACTTTACACCACTTCTTGTACTGGAGTGGGAAAAATTACTCTTGGTCAGTAATAACTCATGTGAAACTCCTGGCCCTAAGGTGATGCTGATGCTAAGCCTGATAATAGGAAATATATGCAGTCCCGAAGTGTTCTTGTAGCATCTATTTTAGTAGGCTTTCCACTAGCATGGAGCATCTTGGTGTTCAAAGAATATAAATGCTAACAGAAAATCAGGTAGTTTATTACTCAAGTTGAGTAGGGCAAGGCGCATTAGAATAAAGGGTCATTAAGACAGTTTCAAAATAAGGCCGCACCACTCATGGTTATTACATCAGGCAAAATTGCTTTTGTGTTTTAATAGGGATAAAAGAAATCTAACAGTAAAGGATCATCTCACTTAAAGCATATCCTTTAGGTGTATTCGTTTTTCAGATGCTTTATTTGCATTAGCAGCTAGGGTCTACAGTAAAATCAACATATGGATTGTAGTTATCCGAAACCATGACCAAAAAAACCAGTAAAAATAAAATGTATTGAATTTCCCATTAAATTGCTGCCATATAATCAGGTTATAGAAATTATTCTGTGGGTGAAATGTATTTCGCTTTATTAAACTGCTGCTAAACCCTTTTACAGTACAATTGAATGTTCTTGAAGCACCAATCTGATGCAATTAAACTGTCAGAAATATTAATACTGATGCAGATGAGAATCTGGGTTTCTGCTGATTTACACAGCTAGGCAAAGCAGCGCTAGCATGAATCCAGCACTATTAGAAGGCTGCTCAATAGCGGCACTCACAACAGCAATTTCTTTTTCCATTAATAGAATAAGAGAAGCTGAAACGATGAGTATCATTTATGGAACTAAATGTTCCTAGCAGACATTTTGCCCCACTTCTATGACCAGAGTTGGTTACTTCTTAAATCCCTTATTGTGAATTAAAGCCAGTTTACAATTCATTGTCTTAATTTCATTTAGATCCTTAAAAAGAAACACAGTAGCCAGCGAAATTCACCTTTAAAATTTTGGTGGTATCCTAAGTAAAAAATGTGGTTAAGTGAACAGCCTTAGCTTCCTGAAGGACGCACACAGCAACGAGCTGTCAGCAAATGGTTTTATAGTGGCTCTCACACGGTTGGTGTGGATTTGCTTTGCAGGCGAGGATGAGCTGCTCAGCCCCCCGCAGGACACAAGCACAGGTCTGGAGGAAGTGATGGAGCAGCTAAACAACTCCTTCCCCAGCTCCAGAGGTGAGCGTTGCTGCCCGCGGCAGATGAGAGGGAAGAAGATAAAAGTGCTTTCTGTTCCTTGATGTTTTCAGGGAGTTGTGTTTTGGTTTGGGGTATTTCGCTGCTCTTCGTTTTCGTTTTAAGAGTAGCAGTAGAGAAACCTGTCTTATTTAGAGTGGAGAAGCAGCCTGCTCCTCCTTTACCTTGAGCTATCTCCACAGGTAGCCCTTGCTAGATACGTGAGCGAAACAATGTCTGTCTGAGACTCTTTTCTCCTGTTTTCTTCTCTTCCCTTTTGCCACGTTCCTTTCCTCACAGCTTCTCTCCTTTTCAGTCAGTCCACTTGCTGATTTATTTTTAATACATCTTAGCACATTCTTCTTCCATCCTTACCTTTCTCCAAGAAGAATCCGGTTCAAAATAGTATTGAAGTTCTGAGTTGAAGTTCTTGACCTTGTAGCACTCAGGTCCAACGTGATGAAGGAAAAACAAGCGGGCTGCTTGTTTGTGCAGCGTAGGCTGTGCTTCTACATGCAGCCATGGCATTTCTTCTAGTGTTTCTGTTCTGCTCGTTCCTGTTGTTTGCTGAAAATAAGCATATGTATTACTGGGATTTATTTGTTCAGCCTTTTTTCGTTTAATAATGTCTTTTGTGAGCCCAGACAAAATACTCTGCTGCCAAGAAAAAAATGGCTTAGATCCCTAGCAGGAGATGAGAAGGTTGTGTTATTAACCTGTTGCTGTGAAAGAAGGCTCAGATAAATCTCTTGGCAAAAGAAAGTCCCGGTGTCCATTGACAGCCTGTTAAGTGGATTTCAGTAGGGGCATTGACTTACCGCAGAGCCCCTCGCAGAGGTTTCACACGTCACCCAAAGGTTCTTCTTTAGTAGACAAATGAATTAACAGCCATGCTAGCCTCTTTTCTCCATCCTTTGGTTTCAAAGTATCTCAGCTCTCGCCAGACATCATCTGCGAGCAGTGGAAAAGGAGAAGGCAGTGTAAGCTGCATAAGATCTCATGCTAGAGGTGAAAACATGGAATTATTTAGAAAGATATTATTAAAGGCAATCTAACTGCATTCATCTCCATCTAAGCGTTGTATGAAAAAGCTGTATGTCCAGCCCTCATTTTGCCTAGATATTGTCAGAGACAACAGATGAAATATCTTTTAAATATTCATGTGTAGACAAAAATTGACTTATTTTTAAAGTTGCTGTGTATACAAGGTTGCAACAGACAGTGCTTTCTTATCAGTGACCATCATTTGTGTAAATAATGTTGTATTTAAGAGATCTTGCGTAATGATGTGTGTCTAGATGTAGATACTGCATGTGTTAAAATATTCACCAAATGTGGTATCTAAAATAGGAGCAATTTATGAAATAGCAGTTAATGAGAAATTTGAAATGTGGATGTAGACGTCACTGTTACGTGTCACTCCCTACTGACTGAGAATAGAAAAAGTTTTTTAATGCATTTTATTAACGAAAAATACAGAGCTTCATGAATCAAACTGAGAGAATATATGGTGGAAATTGGTAACATGAGTTAATGTTTTGATTCCGTAAGTTAAGCTGTAACTTGACGTTTTCATTCTGGCGTTGCAAAATGTGGTCATTTAAATACAGAGAAAGAATGTATTCCCTTATTTTGTTTCTCCCTTCAGTAACTACATTAAAAGTGTAGTATATGATCACAAGCATCCCTAAAAGAGGTTGCAGCTTACCTCCTTTCCTGCCTGTCTAGCAGCCACAGAGGACAAAAATAATCTCTAGCTGTGTGGAGGGCTGCGCGTGAGGAGCGGGGCACAGGGGAGAGCAAGTGTCTTCTTCTGTCCTCCTCAGCCAAGCCATGAGAGGAGCTTCTGGTGCACCTTCCAGGAGCACAGGCCAACAGGCAGAGTCAGCCTTCCCACAGGACTTTCCTTCTGAGCCTGATCAAGGCACTGCTGGGCTGAGCCAGAATCTGGCTCTTCCTCTCTCTTTGGCTACGCAGAAAGATTAATCCAGCTGAGAGAAAAAGTCATTCGCTTCTTGGAGAATTGCACCAGGTTTGGGGTAAAGAGATTTAAACCTTGATTAGTTTTCTGTTTTTCATGTATTTTTTGATGCATGTATTAAAAAGGTCTGGGAAGTTTCTGGCAGGACATTAAATGTGGTTTTCCTTTGTGGCTTGTAAAAAAATAAGCATGCTAAATATCTAGCTCCAGCATGTCGCATTGTAAGGTGCGAGAAGCCTTTTGAATTAGGGACATAATTCTGGGTGTCCTGTTGCCATAAGGTTAATGACAGTTTGGACGAGTGCAGAACAGTATGATGAGCAAACTGGACTCTGAATTCTTTGGTTCATGAGAAGAGTTCAGAGCTGAATGAGCAGTGAAGAGAGAAGATAACCAAATTTCTATGCTTCATTGCATAACTGTGCAGTTGAAGATCACAGGATACAAATTAAACCCAAAATATTTAGTCTAAACATCATCAAAAGCATCAGAAGAGTAACATTTACGCAGGTTGGAAAATAATTTTCTAAAGGAGGTAGTAGCTTTTACTTTGGGCTTCTGAAATAAAGCAGTAAAATCTAGTAGTAATTAATTGTCACTCACATGGAGATAGATTGGTTTTGATAATGATATTTTCCAACCTTTTGGTGCTTAGAGTTGTTTTTAAAAGGGCATCAAGGCTTCATAGCATTATTCTGAATGTATTTTACAGAAGCACGCGTTAAACAAATCATGTCACAGACCTTCATAAGCAGATCTCGAATGCAGCAACTTGTGTTACTGTATAGCTTTTTTACGTTCCTTCAGTTTAACCATTTGGCAGTTCTTGGTATTTGCAGGACCTCCCTGCTCTTTGTCCACCTGGCTGTTGGTGCCAAAAGCTGTTTCATTTCTGGAGAGGGAAGTTTTGCTGAATACCTGATGATTGCTCTCCTGAAGGAATGTTTCTTTTTAATCTACAAGGCTTCTCATCCATTCCTGTTTTACTTTGCTGCTCCCAGCAAATTCACAACTGCTGCAGCTGCTTCAGACAGCTGCTGTGCTAACTCAAAACAGATGTCAAAGCCAGAGGTCTGACATTTAGTGCAAATCTACCATTAAATACCACCTCAGTGGTTTATTTGACCCTGCTTGATAATGGGCCACTGAGGAAAAGATTTTCACGCTGTATTTGTACTCAGGCTACTAAATCTCCAGGGAATTGGTTCACAGTTAAAAAGTAAGATTGGCAGGCCAGTGTTGTTAAAGCCAAAGTTTGTGTCTCCTGCAGCGCTGAGGGCAAACAAGTTGCATCGCTTCAGGTGGATCTCAGGGTGGACCAGGCTATGTTTTGCAGTTACGGTTTTGTGGCAAATATTTTCTGTGAATGAAGCTCAGGGAGGAATTTAGGGGCAGAAGCTCTTGAGCTGACTGAAGCTGATGAGAGAGCTTCCCAGGCTTTCAACATAGAGCCCTCACTGATGGATAATGAGGAAGTAGGAGTCAAGAAGTGGTTAGAAATGAGACCATGACAGTTTAAAGGAGTTAAGTGGTCGTGACATCACATGAAAACATTTGGAGAGGGTTTGATACTTACTGTTATTATTTAACATACTATTGCTTGATACAGATGTCTTGTGTGGTGAAATTACAAGACTCCACAGCAATAAATAAATGGCACTAAGAAGAGCACCATCTTTTACCAGTTTCGTTTTATTTTCACGTCAGTCACATAAAAACACACCAGATACGTTCTCTCCTCACTCTTGCTTCAGCCAGGCTCTGTCATGAATGAGACTCATACCCTAAGTGGAGCTAGCAACTTTGAGCAGTGCAGATAATGCAGTTTCTTGTATTCTGACAGCAAAACACCTTACGAGGCAGACTTTCACATTTTACTGAATCAGTGGAAGAATACCTTGGAGTTATTATACAGTAGGGTATTCTGGAAATACTCTTCCAGTTCAGGTACCCTGGCCTCTTCTGGGCTTCATCCTCTTCTCTGTGCTGTGGTCCTGCATCCCACATCCGTGAGCCAAGATGAGTGACATCCCTCATCATCACTTCCCTGTGACACGATGGTACTGACATGGCAGAGCTACTCTGCAGGTTTCTGCTGGGATAGTGATGGGGAGGACTAGATCTTGAGTGATTTATAATGCTCAGTCCTGATGTAAACTGAGAGCATGCTAATGAATTTAACAAAACTACAAGGAACTTTGTTTTTTAAGAAAAAAAGCTGTTTGCAGACCCAGATCTCTCCTCGCTGCAGCCTGTCCCTCTCCGGAGCTTGGGGAGAGTGACAGTGCAGTAGATGCTTTGTGCTCTCTGCTTTGATCTGAATCTGTATAGATGCATGAAGTTTTTTTGTTAGTGCCTCTTGCTTTCATATTTGATTTGATCGCTCTTTCTGTACCTTTGCCTGTGATAGAGTGTCATGCAGATTTCCAAAAAAATAAAAAATAAGAAAGACTCTTCCTTTTTGTAAGAGCAGGAAATCTTGATTTGAGCAGGAATAATAGATAATTAGGCACCCATGGATTGTGTGTAAGTATTTTGATGCGTTATAGAATACAAATTTTCAGAACTGCAGCAATACAGACAATCTTCTTCCTCTGCAATTTATGCCAAACCATACTTATTGCCTTAAAAGTTAGAGATACACATTCATTCATATGCAAAGAAGAAAATCAAATAAAATCCATTAAACCCTTTTTAATCTTCCTCCAAAAGAAATTAGCTGTTACTGTAGTGGTGCTACTTTTTGTTGCATGTAAAAATTCTGAGGCTAACTACTCACCACAGACTTTCCTCACCAGCTGTTTTGTGTGGTGCAGAGCTATCCCAGTTACCTTTAAATACATTCATTTTCAATTGGAATCCAGTCTGTCTCATGTCAATGTTTAAATTAGACTGTGTAGCTGCAGCTTGAGGTACTTGTGCAGACAGGTGGGCATTTCTTAAGACCTCCAGAAGGCTTCAGTATTTTGCATGGTGGTAGTTCTGTTTCTCCTCTTGATCCAAGCTAAATTGTCTTCTGCTGGATTTCATTTGTGCCCCAGGACTCTTGCACACCCAGCTGTACCGTGCTGCAGTTTCTGGAAACCTTAGATAGACCCACCTGCTCACCTAAACCTTGAGGCTCTTCCTCAACGGACGACCAAAGTATGCAAGGGATTTTATATCTTCATTTTCAAGGATTTTCTGTTAAGTGATTTATATTGGTGAGAGGTTCTCATCTTCTGTCCTGGGAGGCATTTCTTAAGGAATTCATGGCTCTTGATTAAAGTTCCAGAGGAGGTCACACACAGGCCCTCGTGTAAGTCCTAGAAATTTAGGCAGGCATGCAAGGTGAGGCCCTCAGAACTGGAGCGACACCTCTCCTGGGGCCGTCAGGCTCATTCTGGTCCCTCTGCTCTGTGTGCTATAGGTGTGACGTGAGCTGGCGCTCCCCTTAGGAGCAGAATAAAAACTCCCACACAGAGCGTGACTTCAGACCTGTTATTATTCCACCTCAACATTAGAGAAAACTTTTTCACTGTGGGGGTGACAGTGCGCTGGCACAGGCTGCCCGGGGAGGTTGTGGAGTCTCCTTCTCTGGAGACATTCAAAACCCACCTGGACACGTTCCTGTGTGACCTACTGTAGGTGATCCTGCTCTGGCAGGGGGGCTGGACTGGATGATCTTTTGAGGTCCCTTCCAACCCCTGACATTCTGTGATTCTATGATTCTACATTTATCTCTTCCAACAATACGTAGGCTGTTGGGGAGAGGGTGAGAAAGGGAATAGAACTTCTTCGTTCAGTACATTGTAACCTTGGCGGTGCAGGCCCTCGCAGGTGGCCCCAGCCTTTTCCATTGCCGGGAGCTGATGGGCAAGCGGTGGCTCATCACAGCGGTGGCAGTGATGCCATTTCCTTCCTCCGCCTTCTCCTCCTCTCCTTTCCCACCTCCGCTCGGCTTTGCTCTGCTGCTGACCTTGGTTCGGCTCCTTGTAAAATACCCACAAAGCTGGTATTTTCAGGGGTCTTCTCTTCTCCTGCGGGCTGCCATACCTAGAAAGAAAACTCAACAGCAATTAGGTTACTGTTACGCTCACCGGTGTGTTCTGTCTGTCTCTCTGCTGTCCTGTACGTCATTAACAATTACATCATTTACCAAAGATCTGGGACAAAGATCATCCTCTTTCTTGAACAGCATCGACCGTAGTGACTTTATCGCCTAAGGCTACAAAGTCATACTGATGCTGGCAGTAGTCACCAGTGGCAGTGGGACACTGCTTCTGGAGGCAGCTTATTGCCACCGGCTGTGTGATGGGAAAGGGGAGTGGGGGAGAGTTTCTGCTCTTGATTGACGCCTGGCTCTCTGGTTTTTAAGAGCAAGTATGCTAAGCGTTGAGAAAAATCAGTATGATCTAAGTATGGCTTCCACAAAGGCTCATCGAGAATCTTTTTAGCTTGATCCATTAATGACTCCTCTCTTTTGCCAGCATAACTTGAAAATGATGAGATATTTCCCCTTTTTATGTGAAATTTTTTTTTTCCTCCTTTTCTCCCTCTGCACCCTCAGTTTTATTATGTTTCCAGATCCTTGTTGCAGACACCTTTTGGAATATATTTATCTTGAATGTGAGCATGTGATTTTCCAGCATGATATTCTAGGTGGAAAATACATATGTGTGTGTACAAATATGTGTATATATTTATGTATACCTGTATATATGTATGTAGGCTGTATTAAAATGTAAGATTTAATTAATTAAATGTTGGGGAAACACGGTTTTACCACTAATGTTGATTAGTAGAAGTACTGAAATGGTGAACATTTGGATGCTCAGAAAGTGATTTCACATCTTCTCTGACATCCTTATCCTCAACTGAAAGGCCTATCGACTTGATTTTAGTAGTTTTCTCAAGTGTTTTTGTAAGGTTAAAACCAAATCGCAGATTACAGAACTGTTCTTGAATAAATGAGCTCAGAATCATCAGTGGATTTCAGTGCACTTCCAGTCTTCGTTTAAAACAGAAATGTGGCTGTTCTATAGTAGATTCCTAAATGGAAATCTGAGTGTCTCTTACAGTATAAAAACATATATTCATGTGTGGTTTTCTTTTTCCTTTCTTTTCTGATATTTCTTCCACTTCCTCCCTCTGTTCCTAAAGGAAGAAATGCCCCTGGAAAGCCAGTGAGAGAGGTTAGTGAGATGCAGGCTCACTGCCATGGCTTCTGTTTATTACAGCTTGCTTTCTGTGCCCAGCATGCGTGTCACGGCAGCACGGGTTTGCTTGGGTTTGGTGAAGGGCGGGAGTGGTTTTCATTTTGCTTTGGGTTTTGTTTGATTTTGCTGAGTGCATTTCCCTTGTGTGCTCTAACGGTAGCGTACCTCTCAACTTTCAGTGGAGACAGTGCCAGCTCAGGGATCTGCCTTTTCGTACACCCTCCCAGAGGTGGAAACTCAGGAATGGGAGGACAAAATAATACACTGAAATTAAGCTTCTGTATGATGAACATGGTCAGCAAATACGCTGCAGTTGCTGACTTGCATTCTGTTGCTCTTGTATGTAAGCACGACAGCAAGACCTATGTCTCTTGCAGTTCTGCCTACATACTCACTATTGTTTTTACATATATGTGCTGATATACCAACCATCATCTCCAGTTACTAAATAGACTTTTTTCTTTTTCTTTAGAACAGTGAGAGTTGAGAGGTATAAGAGATTCAGGTGTTTTTTAATTTCCTGGTACACTGTTGCAGAGTGAAGAACGCTACTAACATTCACCAGCTCCACAATGTTGTATTCAGCAATGCAAATGGGCGATGGTTTTCACTGTGCACTTTGGATATGGTTGGTTTGATGCAAAATACATTTTAGAATTTGTACGTCGCAGCTTGTTAATGGAGGAGAACGTTTTGCGCCGTGTTGTCACAGCACCTTCAAAAGTATTTCCAGAAAACCTTGGTTTTTCTTCCGTGAAGCTGCTCTTTGCTTGCCAACCAAACACAACGTTTGAAAGATGAATTCCTAGCGAAAATTATTATTAAAGATAAAATATTCAGAAACTGCCTGAGTGCAATTGCAAGTAGCTGTGAAATGACCTTTCCCGCGCAGAAGGTGTTTGGTGTGGATGAGGCAGAAATTGAAGGGTGACCCAGTTTGCAGACTTCTACTGGTGCAGAGAGGGGGGGCTCAGGGAAACACGTCTTGCTGGGTTTTTTAGCAGAGCTGTTGTGATTCCTCAAAAACACACTGAGAGGCTCCCTGGGGTAAGCCAGGAGATGTTCCACTATGGTGTCTTGAAGTGCAGTGGTTCTCTGCATTGGCTTAGGAGCTGGTACAGATGTTACCGAGGTGTAAGGTCCTCAGTGCGGGTTAAGTCTGTCCTCAAATGGCTGGTCTTCTCCAAAATGGTGCTTGGGATGTCATCAGCAGACAGGTCCAGAAATTTCATTGAAATTAATTCATATTCAGTCTTGCATGTTCTCAGCTCATACAGTCTGAGAATTGTTCTCCACTTCAGCAAAACAGGTTGTTCATCTCCACTATCCTCATTCATATTTATACATATTATTCAGAAAAGCTTCTGCTGCTGAGGGTATATTTGATACAATTCATTTTTTTTTTTAAAAAAGGGGAAAATAGGCATGCCCTACCTGACCAGACTCCAGCAGCTTAACCCTTAAAAAGTTGATCACTTGCCACTCTCCAGTTGTATTAGTGCTCACTCACAGTTCCGGAGGGCACTTGCTGAATATAAAACACAGTTCTTCACCTGCTTATGAAGTGTTTGAGCTAAGGTATAGAACAGCTTCAGCTTTATGTGTGAATCCATTCATGGAAAGGCAGATCACATGGTTTTAAACCCACCCGGCCAGGTTATGATCCCATTACTTACATTAGGTACTGTCTGTGTGGTAATCCCATGGATTTAGTGGCGTTACTCAGTATAAAAAAGGGCATCAAAATCCAAGCCACCAACAGGAGGGATTTTTTTCTTTTGTCCAGGAAGGGTTAGAAATTTGTGCTGCTAAAAAAGGCATTGTGTTTGGGTTTCTTAATTTACTTTCTGTACACTCTTTCGAGTCTGAATGCTCCACATTTATTTCTCTGAAAAGCTGTAGTATTAGATTGGTATTCAGTTACTGCACCCTCACCCAAGGGTCTTAATTCCAGTAGAGCCTCTAAAGCAAATTCAGCAGATGTGAGACGCATCATTTGATAATGTGACCAGAAGTGATGTAGTTAGTGTCTGCAGAAATAGGTGTCTTCTGCTTTCAAAGTAAATGCACCTGTGTTAATATTCCCTCCATTTTATGTCTTAATACTGTGCGTGTCTATTTTCAGCCTGATTGCTACACATCAAAGTGTGTGCTAGATTTCTTTCATATACAGTATCATCTTTCAACCTTTCAGTGCCTCAAGCATGAAGAATTTACAGCTTTAGTGTTTAGGAAAAAAAAAAAAGGAATTAATGCCTACTTTTGTGGCATTACTATAAAAATATGAATGAGTGGAAAGCTTTGATTTGTGTTTTTCTAAGTGTTTTTAGGACATCTTCCTCATTTGCTTCTTAATTAAAAATGTCCATGTGCCAATGCCCTATGTTTCAGTCTTAGAGAGGGCAAGCAAGCAGTATTCAGTAGAAGCAGCAGCACCGTGCAGAAAGAGTCCATGAATTTGAGCACTAACTTAGGTAAGCAGAAGGCTTAGAAGGAGGCACATTCAGTACCAGGAAATTTTTGCTTACATGGTTCTCAGCTGTTTGCACTCTTGATTGACCTAGCTGTTGCTACTGTGTGCAAGAGAGGCAAAAAAACCAAAAACATAACACCAACCCCACGAGCAGGGCAGTGACACCTGGCTGAGGCTTCACCAGTTGAGCGGCTGGAGCTCAGCTCTATCACCCGCTCTCCTGGCCCGTCCTTTCACGCGCCACTGTCCCAGAGAGAGTGGTCCCCAAGCTGCTGCCCTTTACAGGTGTTAACCTAAACTGCAGTCAGGAGGGGTTTGGGGTCACACTCCAAGCTGTTAGTTCAGGGGGCTCGGGGACACACGGGGTTGCTCCTTTTTTCTGCAGAGATGAAGAGCCATGCTAGCGAGGTAGCGGGTGGTGGCGGGGAGAGGGGGTCGGATCTCCTTGATCCACCCCAGCATGCCTCTGTGTAGCTTTTAGGGAGGGAGATGGCATTCGAAGGGCAGTGAAAATGCAGCAGCAATTAATAGAGAAAAGAAAAAAAAGACTAGCAGACACTCCTATAGTTTTTATGAATTGAGAGAATACTTAGGGATCCCGGGATGCATAAGCTCATCTTGTCTGAACAATTTAGCAATTTGTGGGGTACTTCTGAAAGACTTTTTTTCCCATATTTTTGATTGAATTTATTCTTTCAAGACCTAGCCTCTTTCTGTAAAACCACCTGGCCTTCACTGCCTTTACAGCTCTGCATCCGAGAGTACAAAATAGTATTAACAAATACTGATATTTTTTCTGAAGTTGGGGTTTAGCAGTTTAAGTTGCTCTAAGTCCATGGAAGGGTGATCACTCTTCCTGAGCTGGGAGTCAGTGCTGTTGGAGTCCCTGAGGAGCCCTGCCGTCCCATCACTGTTTTTAGAAACAAGAGATCACAAGAAATCTGACCAAGCGCCCATGGTCCCAGAAGCAGCTGGCTGCCCACATACAACTCTCACCATTGCCCTGTCTCGTGTTTGTAGGTCCCTCAGATGAGGAGGAAGAAGACTTTTTAAAGCCTAGAAATTTCTTGAAAGTAGTTTGCATGGTCAGGATGCTTATGGGGATGCTGCCGGTCACCCCAGTTTTACCAGGGTTATTCCAGTAAAACTGTGACAGCCCCAGCTACAAGTGTATCTGATTCAGCTATGTTGACCAAACCAGTGGCAGTTACCTTTCTAAGCAATCTCCCATCTAAAATAGGGTTTTGCTTTCTCATGGTTTTGTCAAACTTTTCACTTTCTATGGTGGAATTTGCTGGATTCATCTCACCCTGCATGGTGCCAGTAAGAAACATTATCCCTTACATCTAAAATAAATGTGGTAGGACAGATTTGCTTTAAAGTAAACTATGTTTTGACCAGAACTTGGCAGGAATTTTTCATAAGCTGTTACTTGATGTGCTGATGAGCAAATTACAGGTTTTTTGCTTGAGATGAATAGGATGGTTATACATTAATGATTTATGGATGAAATTGCTGTTGGATGCATCTGTTTCTCTGTGCATTAGTGCAATTAGCAAAATGTCACCAGATTAGAACAAAGTAGTTCTTTGTATCGATACCTGGCAAACTGCACCCCGCATAGCACAGCTTACTGTGGAGAGGGCAGCTTGTTGAGTAGTTACCACTGAGATACGACGTAGTTTTACGTAATGAGTGCTACATTTTAAAAAAACTAACCAACAAAAAAAACGTACCTTTATATCTGTATGTAAAAGGTGGTAGTAGTTCTCCAGAAGAAACAAACTTCTCTGGATATTTCCTAGGTAATTTTTTTTCTATTCATAAATGCTGATGAATATTAACTGACCTCACTCCAAGCTCCTGTGTGCTGCAGGAATGTCAGCAGGACTACCATAACTTTGGAACATTTGAAAGAGGGTGGCGAGTTTGATTTGCCCCACAGGAGCGGTCCATTGCTGTTGTTAGAGAAGACCTTTGTGTCAGGGGGGACACCCGCCGTGTAGGTGGGCAATGGTAGCAGTCACGCTCCGGCACATTAAAGGTAGGGACTGTACGGAAGGTGTATCCTGGATACCCTGGTCATGTCCTTTGGTCATTTGGGTGCTCCTTCCTCAAGGACCGTGGTGAGGACTCAACATGCAGGGTAATGCAAAGAGTTACTGGGAAGCAGGGTTGTGGGCAAACAGCGTTGCACCTCCAGTGTTTCTCCAGACAGGTACTCTATCACAAGAACTCTCAGGGAGTAAATCAAACCCCTCAGGCTGTAACAACATACAGTTTTATTGAGTAACACTTCCCTCATTATATACTTTCAGTTGCTGACACTCTGCGGCTTGGGGACTTCTAGAGTTGGAGGTCGTGTGTACTTCTTTGCGTCTAATAAATCTTTCTCCAGTGGTTATTTTCTAGCTCCTTTTTTAACTCATTTATGTGTTTGGCCTCAACATCAGCCTGTGGCGATGAGTTCAGTAATACAGTTATGTGCTGTGTGGAGTGTAATTTCCTTCTGCTTGTTTTAAGACCTTCTGCTGCTTGTCCCTCCTTGTCCTTGCAAGAAATCTTGAACACACAGTCCTTAGTTTGGATGCTTATCTTGTAGGGTGCCTAGATCTCTGTCATATTCCCTCTTGAGTCACATGTTTTCAGGAGGGAGAGTCTAGATGGGATTTGGTTGTTGAAACCATGATGTCCCTGTCATTTGAGATTCCAGAGGGTGTTGGAGACAGATGTAGAGGGCTGCAGTCCTGACACAGGACTTGTAGAAGACCCATACTCTTCTGAAGAGCAGCTGCAGACCAGGCAGGGTTTGCCAGATTCCTAAAATGGCAACTTTTTGGCAGTTTAATCTCCCTAGCCTCAAGTCTGTTTAGCCTGCAATTGTGTTGAAGCTATTTCTTACTGCTGATCAATGTTGCTACCTTTCCTTTCCATTTGCAGCAGTTGTAAAAGCAATGTGAGAAGCAGTTACAGGTTTCTTCTCCAGACTGGTACTCTGCCTTCATTTATTATTTCTGTGTAGGAGGACCACATGTTGTGGTTGTGCCCTTTTAGGACTTTACTGTGGTTACAGGTGAGGGAAAATGCACAAGTGAACCACTGTGTAGTTGTTGCTTGATAAATGTGGCAGTTTTGTTTCTGCTGGACTGCTGTCTGAAAAGTAAAGGATATTTTTAAAATGATTGAATAAACTGCAGCTGTTGAGTTTGGTCATCGTTTTATCTATCCATGCAGGTATCCTGCTGGGACCTCTTGCGCTTAATGATTTAGTTAATTACTGTTGATCTGTTTGTTTCTGTTTTTCTCCTTGATAGAACATTGAATAGTCAAACACTTGCAGCACGAGTTGCAAACTTTTCTGTGATGTCAATGGATTTAATCGTTGCTTTTAGTGAACACTTGTAATGATACAGCTTCATCGCTACACGGAGGTTTTTTTGGAACACAAAAACGTGCTGGCTTATTGTCAACATAGTTTACTGTAGCCATTCAAGCCAGTATTGCTCTTAAGCACTCTGCAAAACTGGCAACTTCTGCCAAGAACAGCGTGTTAGGCTTTGGAACGAGCGTGTTCTCCGCGGTGTTCTCCTCTGGGGACGGCAGCAAGCGGTACCTGGAGAGTGGCGGATCTGTGCTCAGCCTTTTCTGTAAAATGTTCCTACCATGTTCTGCCGCGCCTTCCTCATTTAATTTCCTCTTCTTTGGACTTTTCTTTTTCAGGCCACAATGTAGGGAGCCTTTTCCACATGGCAGGCGACTTGGGAAGAGCGATGGAAACCTTAGTGACAGTGATGACCGACGACAAGGTGTTAGAATAGCAAGATGTGTTTTACAACTTCAGGCGTCCCGCATGGTTTTTATAATATTCATACTACAAAGAGGATTAGACTGTAAGAGTTTACAAGAAAACAAATCTATATTTTTGTGAAGGGTAGTGGTACTATACTGTAGATTTCAGTAGTTTCCTAAGTCTGTTACTGTTTTGTTAACAATGGCAGGTTTTACACGTCTATGCAATTGTACAAAAAATATAAGAAAACTACATGTAAAATCTTGATAGCTAAATAACTTGCCATTTCTTTATATGGAACGCATTTCGAGTTGTTTAAAAAAATTTATAACAGTTATAATGAAAGATTGTAAACTAAAGTGTGCTTTATAAAGATAATTGTTTATAGAAACCCCCTTAAAAAACACAAAAAAAATACTGAGGCAGTGCATTTGTTTAGTATCATTTCAGCTCTGTAACTGCATCAGAGAGATTCATGTCCTGTGTTCTTTTCCTTGCCTATCAAAAAGAAAAGTGTTTCCTGCAGCGACGTCCAAACGGCCAACTTAGATTTCTCATTAGTATTGTCTGACTCTAGGGCTGGCTTAAAAAAGAAAAAAATTCTCCTGAACTTCCAACACAGGTAGTTATTTCACCTCCTTCCAATAAAATTAAGAATTACATGAATCACACAGCTAGTTTGCAATAATTAAATGAAAGAGCACATTACATGACAAGAGCCTGCAAAAAAAAATGGAAAAAAATAAAAAAAAAAAAAGAAAAACCCCAGAAGGAAGAAGGAAAGGAAAGAATTTAATGACTATCCTGTGTGCCAGCGATTCCTCTGCTGACTAAATCCCTGAATGCAATTAGTAAAGGAATGTAGAAATTGCCTTACTGGATTAAACCTTTGGACCTCAGTGTCCAGTGCCCCGCTGGCCACAGCCATGGAGCTGGACACAGCTGCCACCGCTCGCGTCTCCTTTGCTGCAGAGGAGAGAAGAAAGGGAGAAGTTCCCTCTTGACCCCGCCACGGGACCAGCTCCTGACCTGAAGCACAAGTAGGTTACTCGGAGCATCCTCTCTTGTCTGGCTCCCAGTGCTGTTACGGAGCGTGAAGCTCCTTGATCCTCTGGAAAATAAACCCAGAACTTTCCGCAACACATGTCTCAGCCTGCTGCGGCAGCCGGCCTCAAGGAGCTGTAATATCACGAGCAACCTTGGGGAAAGGCTGTGGAAAAGATACTGCTGTTCTTGCATGCGTATGGCGATCGGGTGAAGGTAGCCACACTGCTCCGTGAGATATTTTTCTCCAAAACAAGTCCCCATCCTTTCTCCTTCCCCATTGCTCTCTACAAGTAATCCCGCACAATTAACGGTAACGTGAGAAAGAGAGGAACCGATAGCGAAACAGATTAGCCAGCTTGACTGCAGCTCGTGAGAGGTAGGTTTGGGTATGAGGTGCTGTCAGCAAAAGCTTTACCACTTCATTTTCTTAACCAGCTTTTGATTTTACCTTAGAATATGTAGAAACACACCATCTGATTTTATATTGCAAGAGTAAAGAAAATCTGTTACCTCTTCTTGTATGAAGTGTAATTAAACTTGGGAAAGGTTTTATTTTGAATGCTAGTTAACATTGAACATGGCTAGTCATGCTATTTCTACCTCACTTTGGTTTTGTGGTGTTCCTGACAATTACGTACAGATAATGTTACATCATCACCACGTGTCCATTGTGTGACCAGGTCTCATTGTTTAAATAATACCAACAGTGATAATCATTTACAAAAAACAAGTACAATCCCCCCCCAACCTCTGCTTTCCTAATAAAGAGCTTTTTTTAACACTTTATTACAATAGGAACCCTTGGTATTTCTCACGGTCTTCTTTATCAGAAGGTTTAAATTGAGATCTGAGGAAGAGATGGGTTTCTTTTTTTTTTTTTCCCCTTATATGATAAACCTATTCAGAAAAGAAATGGAGGAAAAAAGGATTGCACGGTTGTTTTCATCAGGGTTTTGTTTGTTTTACTTTCTAGATCTTAGTTTTGAAGTGAGTCTGTCAAAAAATATTTAAAAAGTTGAAAGCTTTATCGCTGCTTTTTTAAGCATAATTTGGGAATTATTTCATATTCCTTATAATGACAAAGTATTAAACTGTAAAACATAATCGGTCTAGTTGAACACATAAATACCATATGGCATGTTATTTCATTGTTATTCAGTACTGGTTTATTACTTGGATATCATAATATATTGTGTTTTAACACCGACACTGTAACATTTACTAATTATTTTTATAAACTTCTGTTTTACTGCATTTTTTTCACAACATACCAAATTTCACCAAATATATGCCTTACTATTGTATTATATACTGCTTTACTGTGTATATCAATAAAGCACGCAATTATGTTATAAAAGGTGCAGTTATTTTTTACTGAGGTTCAGCATCATCTGCTCTTGGGCCGTCCTCGCTTGAGGGGCACACAGAGCACTGCCGATTGTCGAAGTCCCTGTGACCCATGTCTTGGTGCCTCAGCCACCCTCCCACAGAATCACAGAATCGTTGAGGCTGGAAAAGAGCTCCGAGATCATCAAGTCCAGCCTGTGACCCAACATCACCCCATCGGCCAGAGCACGGCACTAAATGCCACATCCAGCCTCTCCTTAAACACCTCCAGGGACGGTGACTCCACCACTGCTTTGGGAAGTGCATCCCAGTGCCTGAGCACCCTCTCCCTGAGGAAAGGCTTCCTGAGATCCAACCTAAACCTCCCCTGACGCAGTTTCAGGCCGTGCCCTCTCGTCCTGTCACTGATTGCCTGGGAGAAGAGCCCGACCCCCACCTGACTGCACCCTCCCTTCAGGCAGTTGCAGAGAGTGAGAAGGTCCCCCCTGAGTCTCCTCCAGGCCAAACACCCCCAGCTCCCTCAGCCTCTCCTCACAGGACTTTCCCTCCAGTCCCTTGTTGCTCCCAGCAGCAACACTTAGGATTTGGCTGGAAGAGGAAACTCAGCTCTCCTTGATTTATTTTTTTCTTCTGTTGATTTTGCAAACCTCCTGTTTTTCTGCTCCCCAAGATGGCTAGCCCCACACTTCCTGCCTCGTTGCAGAAAGGAGGCTCAGATCGGGTTGGTCTTTGCTGATCAATCCAGCACTTTATGGCCTCCTTGCCGCCAGGCATCCTGCAAGCAAACCCCTCTTCTCTGGGGATTTGGGAAGGGCATGTTCCTACCAAAGGCTGATGGCACACGTCCCATCTCACACCCAAGAAACACGCGTGGGTTTTGATACCCAGACTCCACTCCCTTGTGTGACAGTGCTGTCGTCGAGCAGCCTTTTGGTGGTAGGAATAATATAATGAAAAATGATAAAAAGCAAAACCAGCATATGTTTGTCTATGATACTGATAATACAGTGAGGGAGGAGGTGGGAATTTGCTGGTGTCATTCACTTGAGGAAATAAATACACATCCCACATTTACTCTCTCAGGATTGAGTTGCTGTGGATTCACTCCTACATAAGTGAATCAGTGCGTGCCTTGTGCTGAAGTCTCCTCTGAAGCTTACACAATCCACAAAGCACAGCAGCCACCAGTGAGGAGAGGACTCCTGTTTAATTCAAACGAGAGAGAGAGCATAGATTTCTCCTTATCGCTAACGCTGGAGCAGTTGCGCATGAGGAGACGGCGTTGGGTTTGAAGCCTGGCTGTGAGCTAGCAAGGTGGGGCTTGTGGATGGTTTTATTAAATACCAGAATGAGCTGAAACATCACAAAAGGGCATGAGAACAAGGCAGAGGAGTGGTCACACGGTGCCATATCCTTTTGATGTGCTGGAAGGGGCAGGGAAGGCAAACCCCGCACACACACATGCCCCGACTCACCTCCGTGGAACCAGGGCTGCAATGGGCAAAGCAGAACCCTAGTCCTGCAGGTCACGTGCTGTGAGCTGGCCCTCACCACTCCTCTGTGCTGAGGGTTTGGCACAGCGTTATGTGAACAGCTGCTCTTAAAGACAATGTATACAGCCTGATGGTCAGCTTCATGAATTTCCCCACTCCCGCAACCCCATTATGATTAACAACTCCAAATATCCCATCAAGTGCAAGCTGGAGCATAGGAGATTCCACAGAAACATTAGAAAAAACTTTTTTCACTGTGAGGGTGACAGAGCACTGGCACAGGCTGCCCAGGGAGGTTGTGGAGTCTCCTTCTTTGGAGACTTTCAAAACCCACCTGGATGC
>NW_009722201.1:18182-25328 GCF_000703405.1 Apaloderma vittatum | reverse complement strand
GGGGTTTGTACTGGATAATTTTCCCTTCCAAACCCTGACATTCTGTGATTCTGCGATCAATAAAGTCTGATTTTTCTGACTGGCCCTTCAGAATGTTTTCCTTATGTATGTTTAGGTTTAAATACCGCCTTTATTTTAAGGCCAGGTCTATTAACTGTTCAGCATGTTTGCTTTCTGGGCAAAGAAGATGAATTCTCTTTGAATATGGCTGCTATGGTTAACATGCTGCCATTTACCCATAGACTTCACAGCCTTTCCTCTACGGGATGATGATAGATGAGAGACAGATAGATAGATAGATAGATAAACAGACAGATAGATAAATAGACAGATAGATAGATTAGATAGATAGATAGATAGATAGATAGATAGATAGATAGATAGAAAAGAAAGGAAGGCAGGGAGGGAGGAAGGAAGGAAGGAAGGAAGGAACAAACAAACAAACAAACAAACAAACTGAGGCCCTACTAGCCAGTTCAACAGTACGGGGCGCTGAGAGGTTGCCTCAAACATCTCTGCCAAGGCTACACATCTCCAACACTCCCCACTGCCTGTCATGCTAGACAGTGACAGCCAAGGGCAGCATGAGTTGGTCATCTGCTCCATGGCCTCTGCCCACATTTGCCCCACAGCCACCTCTCAGCCCAGTGAGTGCCACCCAGCCCAGCCCAGAGCTTACTGGTATGATTTAGGAGACAAGCACCCTCCCTGCCTGCCCTGGGAGGGGCTGGATGAGAGCCCCAATGCTGGCACTGGTGAGGCCACGCTTCAAATCCTGCATTCAGTTTTGAGCTTCCATGACAAGAAAGACACTGAGGCACTGGAATGTGTCTAGAGAAGGGCAACAAAGCTGGTGAAGGGTTTCAAGAATTAAGTTTTATGAGGAGACGCTGAGGTGTCTGGGGCTGCTTAGCCTGGAGAAAATGAGGCTGAGGGGAGACCTTATCACTCTCTACAACTACCTGAAAGGAGGTTCTAGCAAGGTGGGGGTGTCAGTCTCTTCTCCCAAGTAAGAAGTCATATGATGAGAGGAAATGCCCTCAAGTTGCGCCATAGGAAGTTTAGATTGGACATCAGGGAAAATTTCTTCACTGGAAGAGTTGTCAGGCATTGGAACAGACTGCCCTGTAGGTATTTAAAGTAAGTGTAGATGTGACACTTAGGGACATGGTTTAGTGCTGGAGTTTGGTTTAGTGTTTGGCAGTGCTGAGTTTGCGGTTAGGCTCAATAATCTTAAAGGTCTTTTCCAACCCAAACAATTCTATGATTCTAATATGGAGGGAAAAAGTCTTTCCAGCTGAGATGGAGAAAAATAGGGAAAGCAAGGATGTGTGAGATGCCAGAAAGGTCTGCAGCTGCTCGTAGATGTGATTCAATTTGTGGCTGTGCCTGCTGCAGAGCATCCCTAGCCTCCTTCGGCTGGACACACGTAGCTGACGCAGTGACACAGAGTGCTGCGTCAAGTACACGAGTTTCCAAGCCCACCTACCTGCCAGCAGCAGTAGTTGCTTTCCCAGCGGCAGCTTTGAAGCCAACTGTGCTATTACTTACACTGTCACTTTTACACGTGAGTGCTCTTCAATTACAAAAAACTACCAGCTTTGTGTGGAGGGGAAGCTGAGGGTAGGAGGTGCAGTATTAAGACCATGGCATGGATGTGGTTTGCCGCTCCCTGTGAAGGAGCAGCAGCCTGGTGCCCAGCCCCGTGCTGGTGGGTTAGCAGCACGTCCAGGCCTCAGGGGCATTTCAGTGGCAATGACCCATTTCAGTTGCCCACTTGTGTGCAGTCAGGCTGACACCCAGTAAATCTTTCCCTTCTTGGGTCAGGCTCCACTCAAAGATTTCACTGGGAATTTGTTTCGGCTCAGAGCAAGCACATCAACTCTTTAGAAAAAGCACCATAAATCTGTGCAAGAAAAATGGGGCTGCTGAGACCAACTAAGATGTTACACTTCCATACATGAATTCCTGTAAGCTGATAATGCTGCTTAGCAGCTAAGGAAAATGATTACAGCACATATTTAGTAGCTTATAATGCTGAAAACTTGGTTAAAAAGCACTTGTAGTTACAGGAGGGGTGAGAGTTAAGGAAATCTTGTAGCTATAAAAGTGAGCCGTGAGGCTTCACAAATGCAGAGTTGCTGTTTCAGCCTATTGCCTAAACCCTTACTGCTTGCCAACCCAAGACTCATATTAATCAACTTGGCAATTGTTTACCAGATGTAAATACTTCTTTTTATTATTATTATTATCTAAGCATTACAAGGGATATACCATTTATTTAATAGCTAGCACATGGTTTTTACTAGCTGTGTCCAAGCAAGTCCTTCCTATTTGCTAACATAGGCAACTCACTACTTCTAAGATTTTTCTTCCTCACTCACACACCCCTATGCAGCCACACACACACATATATGTGCACACACACATGCACATACACAGGGGAAAAACAAAACAAAACACACCAACGATCTTCCATTGTTTTCCTTGCTGAATGGAAGAGATAATTTTTTCTCCACACAAGCAGCTCCAGGAATAACAGCATCCTCATTCCAGTCTGTTAGTATGGCCAAAATTGCAACAGGTACTTTTTAAAAAAATGAAATTTGTATTCATGTACTTCTGTAATAGGTAGTCACAAAATTATGTTGATTCATTCAGCATTCCTGTATTTGTTTCATAGAGTCATAGAATGCCTTGAGTTGGAAGGGACCTTTAAAGGTCATCTAGTCCAACCCCTCTGCAGTGAGCAGGGACATCTTTAACTGGATCATATTGCTCAGAGCCCCATCCAGCCTGACCTGGAATGTCCCCAGGGATGGAGCCTCCACCACCTCTCCGAGCAACCTGTTCCAGTGTCTCACCACCCTCACAGTAAAGAACTTCCTAATGTTTAACCTAAATCTTCTTGGCTCTAGTTTATAACCAATGCCCCTTGTCCTGTTGCTACTGTAAACAGTCCCCTCCCAGCTTTCCTGTAGCCCCCAAAGTACTGGAAGGTCACTATAAGGTCTCCCTGGAGCCTTCTCTTCCACAGGCTGAACAGCCCCAACTCTCTCAGCCTGTCTTCGTAGGAGAGGTGCTCCAGCCCTCTGATCATTTTTGAGGCCCTCCTCCAGACCTGCTCCAACAGGTCCCTCTAGTGTCGGGAGTTCCAGAGCTGGACAGAGTACCCCAGGTGAGGAGTTTCCTTCTCACATGCTCCATTTGAATCTGAAGATGTTCCAAACCAACAACACCAAGTGCAGTTTTGCCTTTCAGACCATTAACAACTATATTGTCTTTGACATGTTCTGTTATTAAGGACAACCTAAAGGAAATTAGTCAATTACACCTCAGTCTGTAGAAAGAGGGTTTGGCACTTTGCACTTCTGCATGCCTGTCTGCCAAGAAGCTGCTGTTGGCGTCTTGGCTTCTTCCAGCAATCACGGCCCTCCACTCATCACTGCTGCAGGCAAGGGAGAAGCACATTTCTTGCTCCTCTCCAAAGTGATGCTCTCACCTCAGCCAGATGAAAGCTCTTTCCATTCCGTCTCAGAAGCTGACAACAAACTGACTGTGAGGGATTGTGAACTGAGCGGAGAGCACAGCAGTGGCAAAGGCTCGGTCCGAGGCTGGGGGGCACACGAGGTCAGGCGCTGCCTGATCATTCAGGGGACATGAGAGGCACAGTAAAATCTTGAGGCATTTCATGGGAACAGAAGGCAAGTTCCAGGTACAGAGGGAGGTTTATATGGGTGTATCCTTATATACCGGCAGTGTTAACAACATAAAATGAAGTTAGAGCAATTTCAGAAATGGTAGTATGTCCCAAAATAGGATTACTACCCTATCCAGAACAAGTGGTATATCCCAAAATAGGTTCAATATCTAAAGGCTTGTTACTTAAAATGCTCTCATTGATGATCTATGGCAGAGCTAGTACAGAATCAAAAAATATCATCAGGAGAGGCTTTTTCCTTCTGCAGTAGGGTAATTTTTAGTTGTGCCTCGTTCACCAGACAAATTATTTTATTCTAACACTGATGTAGGAGATACTCCTTTTGCATAGAAGAATACTGGCAGTTGCCAGTATAATTCCCTGCTGCATCCCACAGCGAGTGTTTAGATAAAGGCTGCAACCAGCTGCAGGTGATAAGACGTGAAACTACTGGGGTTTTTCCTACCAAACACAAATACAAGCTTAGAAATTCATGTTCCTAAGAAAATATTAGGTGTGGTAGAATGAATGCGAAAGCTCTTTCCATAATCAAATGCGTGCGCGCACACACACACACACACACACACACACAGAGGCATGAAACACCCTCGTCTTCCTCTTTTTGAGGGGGGGTGTGTGTATGCATGTACGTACATTTGTGCACATACATGCACACACATGTACAGTACAAGCACTTTGCTCTGCTGAGCTGGTTAACCCTTTAGTTAAAAAACCAGCCAGAACGAGTTGTGCAAAAATAGACAAAGCTTCACAATGTACATTGAATCAGTTTTATTCTGAATTATAGCAGCCTGTGGTTTGCAGCACCAGATTGATATTTTATTCAGCAGTTGTTGAAGTTTCTTCAGGAATTTAGATTCCTAAGGAAAGTGGCCGTAAAGGCACTGGCTCCATACAACATCTGCTTTTGTTCTTCCTCTGAAACACCTGGCAGAGCTGGCATGGCTTTCCAGCCTTGGTAGAAAGTAATAAAGGCACCAAACATATAACTTAGCTTCTTTCATCTTTTCCCCACCCCTTTTATTTTTAACTTTACTGGCAAGCTCAAAGCCTTCCTTCAGCATGATCTTGCAGGCAGAAAAAGGCTGCTAAGGCTTTCAGTGACTTATTGTGCATGTTTTTCATTCTACCTGTTTTTTCTTGGCTTCCTCTTCTCCATTAAGCAAACTTAAAAGACAAAACAATACATGAAGGGAAAAGACCACGTCTTTAAGTCTTAAAATTGCCGGTACCCACAAGACCAAGAGTTCCCAATTTTCTTACTTCAAAACCTCAATGCTTTTATCACATGCTGTGAGCACTGTGCACCGGAGTCCCTACCCTCCTCCTTTTTCAGAATATAAAGATTCCTTAAAAGTTCCGTAATACTTAGGATGTTCTTTCTGTCCTGACACAAATATGCTGATTTCTACTTTGCAGTCACCTGTTTTTGTTTCTGATGTCCTGGCCTTTTTCTCCGTGGTCCCTGGCAGCTCCTCCCCTGCTGGAAGGCTGAAGCCCTTTCTTGCTCAGCCCTGGCCATACCAGTGTCACGATTAGGCACTTCCCTTCCCCACCCAGGCTGCCTGTCCCCATCCCGTACCCATCCTCATCTCCATCCTGCACTGCCCCAAAACTTCAGACCTGGGTGCAGCAGATAGGGCTCTGGTTTTGGCTGCTTCTTTTCTGGCTGTTTTGGCTGCTGCCAAAATCTCCTGTGTCTCAAGCCAGCCTGAGGTCCCATCACAAGGCTGACACTGTAGGGCTGGGCTTGCCACAACTTCATTAATTCCCTTTCCCCTATCTTTAAGAAACACCACAAACCACAGCTGGTCACAAACCCAAGACAGGGAGCACTCCTTTCCAGTGCAATGCATTTGCTTAATGTTCTGTGCTGTCTTTAGTGTGCTGGGATATTTTTTTCCCTTCTGCTAATTTCCCTACTGAGCCTCATTTTTTCATGCTTCAGTAACATCTTCCTTTATGTCATTTCTAATACATAGATTTACTTACAGGGCAGGGTCTGCCCCTCTGGCCCCACTATTCCCTTCTCGCTGAGCTCTTCACTTGCTCTCCTTACTCACAGGAAGGTGGCCGTGTAGATGCCATTTAGGTCTGGGTTCCCACATATGCTCCTCTTTATTCCTTAGCACCTCGGACTGAAGTTTCTCACATTTCTTACTCTAACTCTAAGTGAATCAAAGTTTCCTGTTTTGCGAATGAGATCTTCGGTGAGAGAATCCTTTCTTTTAACACACTGATGCAGAAGATGAGTACAATCCTTGTAGGAAGGTATGCTGGATCTCCCTTTTTTTGATGATTTTTGTAAAAAAAAAAAATTATTTGTTTCTTTGAGGGTTTGGAGTGTTTTGTTTTAAAGAACAGAGTTGCCAGCTTGCTCCCTGCAGGAATTGGTATTGAGGACAGTGGTTGGCCTGTACAGCCAACCGTAATCCCCATGGACCATGACTGCCAAAGGCAGTTCAATGGACTCTGCTTTCAAAGAGCGTTGCAAATCACGCAGTTTATGTCCTGTGAAGGCAATTTTCTGAAGCGGCCTATATTTTTTATTATTTATTATCAACATGCCTGTGACTATCTGTACCTCACAGAATCAAACCACCAGCACTTACTGTGGATAGAGCCTCCAAACTTCAAGCATGTTACTTGGGAGGCACAGAACGTCTCTGATTTTGTAGCTCTCTTACATGCACCCCTCAGCACTGAGGTAGCGAGGGTGGTTGTGGTCCACAGCCTTAGGGTGAGGAGCCCGTCTGGCTCCATGTCAGGCACGAGCAGCGCTGGCTGCGGGGAGCGGGGACGGCGGTGACCGTTACTATGGGCACAAGAGCAGCTAACTATGATAGTATCAAGGCAGATGAAAGGGGAAAGGATATCTCCATTTCACTTCGAGAAGGGCTTCAAATTAACTGTGGTGAGTAATTAACTGTGAAAAAGCAGTGCTGATGATGCTCCTAAATTAAGAAGAAAACCACTTTAACAGCATGCTGCAAGAGACACCTTTGATTTTACCTGCTATAAAAGGCCATTTTTTTTCTTTTGTGCTAGAAGAGAAAAGAAATCATGGCCATGAAATAACTCACATCTGTTATTGCTAAGGCAGCTGTTTCATTACGGCGTGCACTGCCTGCTATTACTTTTTTCAGACTGCTGGCTGTTGTGCTCAGGTGTCCTTCCTAGTTTTTCCCCTCAACCCTAATGGAAGGTTTCCGTTTCCATGGATAAGGGGACATTTGCTCAGCTCCCCTGTACAAGAGTTTTTCTCCAGCTGGGCTCTGCTCGTGATCCCAGCACTCTGATCCTTGAATAGCATCTGCGGGATAACTTTCCTGACTTCCATCCAATTTGCACAAGTTATTTGACCTTTTTCTTTTTGCCTTCAGCCACAAAGCACTCTACTGCCACAATGAGCCGGCTGAGTGGCT
>NW_009722201.1:8494-18151 GCF_000703405.1 Apaloderma vittatum | reverse complement strand
AGCGGGTTGGTGGCCTGCCACTCACACAGCGAGGGCCATGCATGTGCTTTACCACTCAGGAACCATATACCACAATAGCTTTTTCCTCTGTCAGGTCAGAGCTCTTCAAGAGCCACTTTCTTCTTCCTCAGTCCCTCTGCACTGCTTTGAGATATTTAAAAAAAAAAAAAAAAGAGCAGCACAGAAGTGAATCATCCCAAAAGGCCTCATGGACCAGGGGAGGCTCAGTGAAAAACCTCTCACTTCCCTGGTTGTGCCCAGTGCCGTATCCCAGAGTAAAGGCTTTGCACTGCCCTGGCCCCTTCTGCCCTCTCCTGTGACCCTGTAAAGGACAGCCTGTGTGGGGCCATACAGAGGATGACAGTGGAACCTATAGCCTCTGTATTGTGTGAGCATTCTGGCATCAGGAATCCTTGCCCTTTCTGGGAAAGGAGTTTTAACCTAAGTTAATGATGCTACCTAAATTTGGCATTTCCTAAGACTGAGCAGCTAACAGTCTTGCTTATAAAATCTGCTGTGTGATCTACCGCAGGTGATCCTTCTCTGGCAGGGGAGCTGGCCTAGATGGTCTTTTGAGGTCCCTTCCAACCCCTGACATTCTGTGATTCTGTGATAAAAGGAAAATCACTGAAGTTTGGGCACCTGGTCTCACTCCTTTCCTTTTTTGCTCCCCTCCGCCCTCGCCTCACCTCATCTTTCGCTTCACATCGGGGCCATGAGAACAGTGGTGCTGAGCTGGGCGCAGCAGCAGCATCACCCACACCCCTGACCATTACACGGGGCTTTCTTGGCACTGCCAGCACAGAGGAGCAGTGTCTGTGAGTCTGTCCTATGTTCTGCAACTCCCATTTCTGATTGAACGTGGTTCTGCTGAGCGCTGCAATGGACTGACTGGGTATAAAAATGTTAAGGAGATGCTGGGTGCCACAAACTATATGGTCATTTAAAAAGCCCCAAGAGCCTGAGAGACAGAGTTTGCATGTATTTTTTTTTGTGTCGTTACTGCATTAAAAAAGTTGAGAAATCCTGTAGGTGGGATTAATTACGTGCAGCACATTATCCTGTGTCATGGAGAAGTGACACAGGATCATTCCCAAAATATTCTTCCCCACTGATAAATTGTAAAAAGCGGGTTTGAAGCTGCACGGTGTGAAGGCTAACCTACTTAAGATGAACATGTGCATGATGCTATCAGCAATATTGATACAATTACCAGACTTCACAACACGTTTGAGGAAAAGGCTGATATCAAATCACAATTTGCAGAAGCACAAGAGAGCTGGTAGCCTCAAAGCAAAGTCACATCCATTTCCCCCAGGCTGGGATTTTCTATCATCTCAGCCCCAGGATATTTTCTCACTGCAGCCTTCCTCCTCCTAAATACAAATATAAGTAAACAGAAAATAGGGGAATACTTTTTGTTAGAACGGGTGCTGGAGGAGGAGACCTGCGTCCAGCCCACTCTTAACTTTGGGCAGCTCTTGCAGAGGTGCCTCTGGCCGATCAGCCACCCCACAGGGGAATGGCATGGTGAGGCCAGGGGGATGAGACCTCAGGCATCCCTGGAGCCAAGCTGGAGACCAGCCCTCAACCATGTCAGGTCTTTGCACGGAGACATTCAAATCTGTCCATCCTGACAGTGTCCGGTGCAAGTCGGGGGGTGAGGAGGACACACGGGGACAGCAAACAGCAAGAGGGCAGCTCATCGGCCAGGGTGGTTTGGTTTGTACATGTGTTCTGGTGCTCCAGAAGATGATTTCAAGGTGTCACAGGCAGTGGAGCACCTTGCTCAGCAGCAAGTTTGCAGCAGAGGCTTATTTAAGGCAGAAACAGTTTAATTTATGAAAGGCTCGTGTGGGACTTTCCTGTCTGCAGCCGGAGCTCCAGCCAACTGATGTTTTTCAAGGCAGTCATCCATTAACGAGTGATTTCCCCATCCTTCTCTGAACTCCACAGCCCTCTGCTAAGCTCTGGTGCACATCGTTTCTGTAAGCACAAACCAGCACCTTAATTTTAAGCACTTGACGGTGTCATGGGTTTCACTTCAGTTGTTCTTACAGGCTGCAAGACCTCAGGTTGTACGCTGCGCTCCGGTAAATGCAGCTAACAGCAATCCAAGGAGCAAACCACTTGGCACTTGAAATTTCTCCTCTCATCTAAAGGAATGAAAAAAAGGAAAGAAAGAGGGGGAGGGAAAGCTCTAAAACTGTAGGAGCTAACAAGATAGCTGTAAAACATGTCTGCTTTCCCTCACAGGAAATATTTAATATGATGTATAGATATGATGCCATGCTGGTCTAGCATGTGAATCCACAACTGATGACACTAAATGCAGCCATACATGATAATCAAAACTGCCTGCACACAAGGGATACTCTTTTTAGTCACAGCTAAGCAAACAACAGCTCTTTCTCTCTCCTTCAGCCAGCCCAGTGCCTTTACCACCCTTTGGTGATTGCACTGCTGTCTGCAAAGCAGTTGGGGGCACATATAAGTCTGGAAGCAGCAGGGGTTATATAGAAATACACATATCTAATCAAACTTTTACTAACCCGTGGCCTTCCAGATCAAAAGGGCACAGTCGAACCGGTGATGATTTGTAACGACTGCAGCCTCCTGTGACTGAGCAGGAAATCATTTGCAAACTACTCCTGATTTTCTGTGAGGATTTTCATGATGCGCCAGTGTTCACAGGAAACCTCTGGGCACCTTTGCAGCCTGCGCTGAGCTCACAGCCGCTGCAATGGTTTGCTGCCCGGAGGGATGCCTGGGGCTGGCAGCAGGACCGGGCATCCCGGGGTTGTGCAACACCTTCGCTACCCACACATGGGCCCATGCCAGCCAGGGAGGAGGGTGTCTCTCACAGGGAGGTGACCGAGAAGAATTCATCTGGGAAGTCCTTACTTTTGATTGTCCGTATGGCTTTTTGCTACGGTGAGACACCGAGATGTGGGGAGAGCTGCCCCTAACAACCTGCAGTCTGCAGCACTCTCACACTGGCTTGTAATGGGAATGTCCTCTGAAATCAGGGTTTATTGCTGCTGCTGCCAGGCTGGATAGCTGGAACATGCATCACAGTGGAGAAAACAGAGAAGCCTTTTATTTCTTAAGCAGGCAAGTAACAAGCAACTCCATGGCCCAAAGACAAGCCAACTGTACAAAAGCCCTGCCACTTGCAGATTTCCAAGAAGTTTCTATTCCTTATTACTTAATAATTGACAAACAATCCCCAAAACCTACCCCAAGTGCTTTGGCTCACATTTGCTAACTATTGCTCATTCACTCTGTCCCAGTCCAGTCCCACCTGCCCTGAGGGCCGCCTCTTATTCACCTCCCAGCTCTGCCTCCTCCACACAGGGATCTCCAGGGCTCCTTCCACTTACATCCCTCCTTCCCCATGTCACCCAGCACCATAGAGTGGTGCCTTTGGGATAGGGGGAAGGCAGCAGCCTCCTCATCCTCTCCTGGAGCACACAGCATGGCAACTCTGCCACCAGAGAAGCAGTGGCTTCCCTGGCGGTGGCAGCTGCTTACAGGGCCTGTGGGACAGGGGCAGAAGTGAGACAATACGGCCATGGCAGGAGGTGACAGGGGACATGAAGACCAGGAGGACTACAGGCTGGGAGGCAGAAGTGTAGAGAAGAATCCAGCACCTGGAGGCATGAAGACATTCCCAGCCATCCCACTTGTAACTGTGACAAGTGGATGATCTGCAAGGTAACAAAAAAACAGGACGGGGAGTTGGAGAGAGAGAAGGAAAACAAAAGCTTAGGTTAATTTTAGCCTTGTGTAGAGGGGTGTGTGTGACAACATGCACTACATGCTGTCTCACAATTTTACCCCCAAAGCAGTGGCTCACACAGGTGCAGAGAGCTTTCTGCTACAGACCTTGTTTTGGCTACAGACCAGCACTTTTGGGCACCTTTGCTTCCTACCATTTGTGCCTTCTGGCTACCTGCCTCTCCCAGAGCTTTTACCACGCTCTCTCCAGTCACCTTGTTCCCCTCACCAACTGTTTTGTCAGCCTATTCTTCTTCAGTTTTGTTAAGGTGCTCTGCCCTCTCCCTTGGCTACCTCCTTCTGTCCCTTGGCAGGCACCGTACCTGGAAAACACTGATTTGCCTGCTAAGCCCTACCAGCTCTCAGCCACTATTTCCCCAACAGCTATCGCTGTCAGCCTGATAGGAAAGCGGCTCCTGTTCTCCTTTCCATCCCGTAACTCACCGCAATGAGACTTCCCAGCATGCTCTGGTGAGCGGTAATGCAGCACAGCTGGAGGGGATGATGTAGAGCCTGAGCCCCTCAGCCCACTGATCAGCATTTGCCTTGGGCTTTGAGTGGGGGGTTGCCTTGGGCTTTGAGTGAGGGTCCCACTGTCTCACAGCTCCTGGTGCAGGGCTTGCACCACCTGAATTTTCCAGCAAGTGACTCCTGAGGACAAACATGGGGCTGGATGAACCAGTTACAACCTCTGCAGTTCAAAAAAGGAATGGGCAGGAGCGTCAGCCAAATTTTTCCTTCTTCAGGAAGGCTGAGCACAGGTTGCTGGTGCGCAGCAGGTAGATGTATCAAACATCAACACTTTTCTATTACTGTGGGATGAAGGTAAGTGCAAACAATCAAATGTCCTTTCCTATTTTCTGTGTCTCCCTCTGCGACGCTGATAGAGGGAATCCAAATGTTTCCAAGCAGGCAGTGCCTATCTGCAGCAGGCAGACAATTTCTAAATGTATTAGCAGCACAGAGTCAATAGAGAAATAGCAGTCCAGCATATCATCCAATTTTCAAATGTAAATAACTAGACCACTTTTAATTTGAAGGACTACAGCAGGGAATAAAATGAGCCCTGGAAAATACACACAGCAATGACCGCTGGTTGCAACGCATTACCTTCAGGCGTGCCTGTTATTTTTCCCCTCTGGCTGATGTGCCACAGTGCAGAGACAAACCGATCATCTCGAGTGTGAAGAGAGGGCAGAGGCCCCAGACAGCCCCTGTCACATGATGAGAGGGCAGTGATGGAGGGGCTGCAAGTGAGGCTGGTCTGCAGACATCCAGTGCTGAGCACCCTGTGCAGGATGAAACTCTGCCTTGACTCTCCTGCTCTGGCAAAACTGGAGAGGGAGAGGACATTAAAGAGAGGTGCTGGGGGTGCAGCAGGTCACCAGTAGTGATCTTTTGTCTCTTCTGAGACTCTTTGTGCTCCCCATCTTTGGCCCCACAAGCAGCAATGCCTCAGTGTCCCAGCCCATAACCAGCATGAATAAGGCACTGGCAGAGCAGCACATGGGACAAAGCATCTGCCTCCCTCCACAGCGACTGCTGTTTCCCTCTTGGGAAACAGCAAGAAACCTTGAGAGGATCCCATAGAGGAGGGAGAGGAGGTGGAGGAATGAGATGCTTCCTGGAAAAACCCTCTTGGGGTTTGCCAGTGTAATCAAAAGCAAAATTGTCCCCTTGCCTACCCCGTGTCATACAACTGCTGACGGGAGGCATCTTACAACCTTATCTTCAGCAGCACACGCTGGCTTGCGGCAGAGCCCCAGGAGGAGGGGACGTGCTGAAGCTGCAGCCCAGCCGTGGCAGCCTGGCTGTTAAGCTGTCCCTGTCCTCCCTGGGCGCTGGGCTGCTGCCGCCAGCTGCCCATCCTGAGGGAATGCTGAGGGCTCTCTGGCCAAGTCAGGAAAATGGGTCTGACACCAGGAGAGGCAGTGACAAAATTGGACTCTTCAGGCAGATTATGGCTTGTGCAAATCTGCCAGTCTCTGTTGAACACAGTGGGAAAAGGCAGGTTTAGTCCAGCCAAAAGAGTTCAACCTGGGGCTTCTTGTCCTACTTTGTGCTTTGCTCACTCCCTTTCTGAACCACTGGTGGATGTTTGCACAGCAAACCACCGGTGGATGTTTGCAAGGAGGGAAGCACTGGAGGTGCTAAGCATCAGTCTGCCAGACCGGAAAGGTCACCTTCTCAACATTCACCATCACATTAAAAAACCCCAACAAAACTCTGGAAATGAAAGACGAACATTTGCTTTAAAGCCCACCAGTTCCTGAGGTGATTCCAGCCTGGTGGTGGAGACAGGATATTACTGATGAGATGCTGCTTTGGGAAGCCATCAGCAGCATCAAGAGGGCTGGCTGAGACCCTCCCAACCATGAACCTCTGCAGCCAGGCTGTGGGAAAAGGCTGGCTTTGCTCTTCTGCAAAAGCTTTGTCACAGCAGGTTGCACAGAGCAACGGAGATTGCAGGGCTTGCAGGGAGACATGAAAGCTTGCAGTGGTGACACTACCTGCCGTGTAACAAGAGTAATGTTGTAGCCAAGGGGATCCAAGCATGTGAACAAGGCAAGATTTGCAATATCTTTCCTTACAGCAACTGATCCAGCTGGAAAAAACAGACAAGTTTTCAAGCACACACGACTTTTAGGCTTGTTTGCCTAAAAGTCATTGTGGTTTTTTTTCCCCAGACTTATGAACAATACACTGGAGACAAAAAGTGAAATATCAGACAGAAGTGAAGGATGTTCTAAGATTTCCCATATGCCTGGTGTCTGTGTGAAAGGGGGGTCCCCTATGCTTCTGGGGGGCCTGACGCTGAGTCTTCAGATGCTGCTTCAGCAGCACCAGGACCCCTGGGCAGCTGTAGCAGCCACAGTGGTGCAAGATAAACGTGAAGCTGCAGCCCTGGCACAGAAAAGCAGATCTGGGGGCGTTACTGGTCCCCAGGCTGGTGCTCACTTGTGGAATAGACTTTTCTTAAAGAAAAAAAAAAAACACTACAACAAAAAGTAGAAAAAGAGCAGTGCTTAGATCTGGAAACTGTTAAAATTCTGCTCTTTTTTTTTTCAGATTTTTATCTCCCATCTAGACCAGCGGGTGTTTGGCCCCGTGTGGTTTGACGTGAGTCACGATGTTTTACCGCTGAGGTCCAGCCAAGATTAGCTGTTTTGTATAGTGTTGTGCTACCTTGCAACTACTGATTCACTGCAGTAGAAATGACAGATTGTTTTACAGGAGGAAGAAGAAAGGGAAAAAAAAAGTGAAGCCCACCGGCACGGAAAACAGTGGATGTGCTCCATCTACTGGTTAGCAACAACGAGGTGAGCCGTGAGAAAAGACAGCATCCTCAGAGAGCCAACCCAGCGCTTTGGTGCTGCCATCCTCTCGACTTTTTACATTTGGAGGGGAGCCAAGGGGAAGGAGAAAGCAATAAACGATATAAAGAAGAAAGGAGAGTAAGAGAAGACGAAGCTTGCACAGTAGGAGAAAAAGAAATAAAAGAAGACAGCTCTTTTGATATAAAAAAGAAGTGTCTCCCACTTCTGGTCCTTGATAGCAAACCAAATCTTGCTTTTATTATCCTCCTTCCCCAGTCCAGGAGTGCTTTTCCGTTCAGGTCAATGGAGCCTGTGAGCAGTCGCTGCCTGTGTAGGATATATCTCATCTCATATGATCTTCAATTGCCATAGCGTCTCTGGTGAAAGACAGACGTTTTTCTCCACTTGTCAGAGAGAAGGCAGGGACACAAAGTAGAAAGAAGGTAGCGTGTTCAAATGTGTTTCCATGATGACGTAAAAGCAGATAGGATTTAGACATTTAAGTGACATTAGGCTCGTTGAAAATAAAATTTTCAGTATGATCATCTGGGAATTTCTTGTATTAAACAGTGTGAAGATGAGGTTTGATGGTTTGTCAAGTGCAGCATGGAGATGCTGCTCAGACCTGGGCAGAGAGGCTTGCCATTGCCACCTCCTCCATCAGCCAAGAGGTCTGTGCACAGGACACAGTCTAGAAGGAGAGATAAAATGAGCTGTGATCGTCACTCCACACTCAAAAGAAAAAAGAAAGCATTTGCAAAATAGCACTTCTGCAGTGCTCTGAGGTGTGAAAGGGATATCTTACTCAGTGCTTGCTTTTTCTTAAGGAAAAAAACCCACAACCTAACCTTTAGAAAGTCTGTCCTCACATAGAAAAAATTTTTATGTTTACATTTATATAATACTTTTACATATTTCATATATAGGTGTGTGTGCATACACATATATACTGTACTTAAATACATGCATACACATACACATATACATACACATACATATATAGACATACATATATACATATATATACATATGCACACAGATGTCCATACACAGGAGTCAGAAAGCTCATTTCTGCCAAGATCTACTTTTAAAATGTTTAAGCACATGGCTCTGAGCTTGCTGTTACAGTCATAGAATCATAGAATAGTTTCAGCTGGAAGACACCTTGAAGATCATCGAGTCCAGCCTTTGTCCCAGCCCTATCAACCCACTAAACTATGTTCCCCAACAAAACATCCATCCGTCTCTTAAGCACCTCCAGCTACGGTGACTCCACTACCCACCCCGAGCAGCCTGTTCCAATGCCTGACAACCCTCTCAGCAAAGAAATTCTTCCTAATATCTAACCTGAACCTCCCCTGGTGCAATTTAAATCCATTTCCCCTTGTCCTATCAGTCTCTGCTAGGGAGAATAGACCAATCCCCACCTCTCTACAACTTCCTTCAGGTAGTTGTAGAGAGTGATGAGGAGTGTTACTCTGCTCAAGTAACTCTGATGATGGCCAGAGTGAGTACAGATCCATCTATACACAGCTGTATGGACCTGTCTGAAGTTTTTCAGATCCCAACCGTCCTTGAAAGCCATTGCCTGAAGACGGTGCAGTGTGTTTGTGACAGAGTAGTAACCAGCCATAGGTTAATGCAATAACAGTATCATTTAATATCTCACAGAAGTGTTTTTCAGACCTGTTCTGAATAGAGATGTTACCAGCGGGTTGTAATTTGTCTATGCCTTTGCCTGCAGCTGCTCCTTTCTATTATTCTGGCAAATACTGCAGAAATGCAGAAAAGCTGGGAAGAGTGCTAGGCTTATGAAGTGCACTCCTGCTACCACTTCCCTGTCCTTGTTATTAATCTACTCTACTTTTTCATCATTCTGAATCAAGTCTGTCTGCTACTAAAAAAAAAAAAGAAAGAAAGATGATTCCTTTTTCACTTGCATTGATATGAGCTTTTAATTCAACCCTGTCTGCTGACTTTGACAGAGCCACGCTAATTGGTAATCAGATTGAGGCTATGACACTGTTCAAGTGCACACAAACTATGAAGGATACAGGGGAAAGAAGGAGGAGGGGAGGCAGAAAGGGAGAAAAAGGGAAAGCATGTATGAGCAAAGTCTCTGTTTCTGATGTTACATTCAGCTTCATGCACTAGTGTGCAAAGGTACACAAAGGGGCACAAGTGAAGGTAGTTGGTTGGGGAAACACTGCTTCCAGACAAAAAACTGCTCTCCTGTATCTCAGCGTATTATCAAAACAGGACAGGTAGAGAGGAGAAAGAGATGACAAGGTCAGTTAGGGAATGAAAGGAGAGCAGGGACCAAGGGCTCAGGTGAGCGTAGAGAGACCATGGAGATGTAGGTGATGAAGTAAGAAAGAGAAATAAAACAATAATGTGGGAAAAAGAAAAAAGAAAAAAAAAGAGAAAGAAAAAAAGAAGGGAAGGAAAGGGCAAAAAGAGCACAGAGAGAGGAAGAGGTGTTCTTTCTGCTGCTCAGGCAGGCAGGAGCAAGTGGCCAAAGAGGGTTGTCAGCCCTGACCAACCATGTATGGGGCCAGGA
>NW_009722201.1:0-8320 GCF_000703405.1 Apaloderma vittatum | reverse complement strand
CACTCTTTCTGGGTTGGAAGCTTTATAGGTGTCTATCGAACAGTTTCCAATGCGACCTTTTCTACAGAGGGATTATTCCAGGTGCATTTATTTTACTTTAATCTCACTTTATTAAAAGTGCAAACTCTCGTTGTCTAGGCATCTCATGATGTCTATTTTTTTTCAGCTTGCTTGAGGGGAAATACTTCCACATGCATGTGAAATGGGTGATTACACATGAGTTAGTACACCCCACACCCAGGCATACTGTATCAAAATTGTAATCCAAGGGCACAGAGATTGAGCATTATGACCTATTAGTGACTTTTTCTCATAGGTTTGTTCCAAAAATGTGATCTTAGCTATTTATCACTTAAAGGGACCTAGGCAGAAATAGAATTTCAAGCTATTGATTGTAAACACTTTTTTTTCTACAAAGAAAGCCAATATGAAAACACTGAGCAATAGCAGGCTGACTTATGTTACAGTTTTTCTCTTTTTTCCCCTTCGCAAAGAGGTTGCAACAGGGATTACAGCTTTACGGTGCAGAACTATGTTTCTCAGGTGAGCTGAAGTTGGATTTATTTGAGGTTTGACAGTAGGTATCAAAGTCTTCCTCCAGTTTAAACAGCACGTGCGGAGCTTTGAAAGCTCCCAGCATCAGCCCAGTTCTGCTCTCATCACACTGGTGGGTGTTCAAAGGGGACAGGGTCACAGCAGTGCTCAGGCTCCACACAGACCCTATCTGTAAGGGGCTGCTGCGTGCCCCTGTGCCCAGCTGACTGGGTGCTCCTGGTAGGCACAGGTACACAAACACAAAATTCAGGTCTCTTTGGTGATTTCCAGACCCTACAATCACCCCAGTAATTGGCTTAGACCTCCTGGTCCCTTCAGTAGCCAACTGGCACTCTCTGTGGTCTCTCCCAGGTGACTCAATCTACTCTCTGGGCAGTCCAGCCTGATGCTCGATGGTGACACGTACTGGCATGCACTTTTACACGCTCCAGTGGTGGCCCACAGGTGCATGGACACTAAGATCTGTGGATCCCACTCAAGCTGCTGTCACTCAGACACTCTCACACCCATGCCGACACAGGAAAATGGTCAGAAATGGGGTTTAAAGAGAAATCAGATACAGACTGCGCTGACCAGGTGCAGGGCAGGACCAGACAAGTGTGGCCACTGGCAACTTATGTGCATAACCACCCATTTTTATCCCTTTCTCCCTCTGCTTTCTGATACTTTTTTCTCCCTGAACTGCTTTGATCCCTTTCTTTCCTCACCTCAGGTTCCCTCACCACTCTGAAATGGCCTGTGCCACACGCAGTTCCAAGATGCTCACTCCCGCACCGCACAGCAAGTCCTGTCCTCCCCAGAGACAGGGATTGGAGTGGGTCAAAGGTGCTTAAGAGCCTTTCCCTGGCCCCATGGCAATGGAGGTCCCACCACCCTGGTCATGAGGCCGAGATAGCCTGGGGAGGGACGAGGTTGTCCACTCACCATGTGCTTCTTTCCTCCCTCAGGTACAGGGATGGCAATCCTTCATCCAACACTACCAAGCTGTTGTCCTTCATTCAGCATAACCCAGCACTACCCAGTTGCTATGGTTTTCATGCAAGATTTTGGAAATGTCATAAACAATAAACAAAATGGTGACCAAACAGAAGGGGAGGCGGTGTGTGGGGATGACATGTCACCACATGCCACCAATGTGTCACGCAAGCAGGCACGCACACGCCTGAGACAAGGGCAAGTAAAGGTTTCTAAAGCAAAAGGAGAAGGATGGAAGATATGTGAGGAAAGAGAATATAAGCAGAAAGCAGAGATGAGCTGAAAGGTAGGCTGGCCTCAACCTGCTGCTCGCAGAACGGAGGCAGAGGATGAGGAAGGAGCAGAGAAATGGGGGGAAAGCAAACAGGAGCGGAATAAATCTTCTGACAAGGAGAACAATGTAGTCTGCAAGGCTAATTTTTCATCTGCAAGTACATGGAAACATGCAGTGAAGGAGAATGTGAAAAAGAAATAAGAAAGTGGAAAAAGAAATACATATTAAATGAGGCAGTGCATTCAAATGTGGAAATACAACAGCACAGAACTGAGAGGACCCCGTCAAATAATCTGATTACACTGAAGTAAATTTTCCAGGAATTCAAAGACAAAGAGAACTGTACCTGAAAAGGCATAACTTATGAAAAACTCAGTGTGACTCTAGTTTGCTGAGTGCAAAGTGAAAAGTAGCCTTTCTTTTTGAAGTCAGGTAGTTGGAAAATTTTCTGCATGAGGTATAATATTATATCTGCACTGCAGGGTTTGGTAGAAATACCTGTAGAAATATCCATGCTGGTGCAGCCAGAAGCTCTGCCACTGGCAAGCGGGGAAAATTACCCTCCTGAGATTTTGCTCCCATTTCAAATCAGTGCAGAGGGTGAATGGTACAGAAAGGGAAGCGGGTGGCCAGAAGGACCAGGTGGGCAATCCTTCGCCCTGCCGGTCTACTCTGCCACAGCACCATTAGTGAGGCAGCTCCAGCTCTCATTGAGGTAATTTTAAATATTATCATGTACGGGAGTTGGAACTAGAGGATCTTTGAGGTCCCTTCCAACCTAAATAATTCTATGATTCTATAATACATTCATAAGAATCCTGTAAGCACGGAATCAGTGGATGGTTTGGGTCAGAAGGGACCTTCAAAGCTCATCCAGTTCCAACCCCGCTGCCATGGGCAGGGATAGCTTCCACCAGACAAGGTTGCCTGGCCTTGGACATTTCCAGGGATGGGACATGGCTCTTTCTGCTCTGAAACTCCATTTCATTTTCCACTTCAGTCTTTGGCAGCTATTAAAATGAAGCGCTGGTAAATAATGGTTCAATTCTTAGCCTGGATTCAAGCATTTAATTTTTTTTAGTAAATAACATAATTTTTACTTATTAGCTTTTGAAAATAATTCCTTCTCTTCTTCTCCTTCATGTATCACTAGAAAAATGAGAGGAGCTCAACTTACAACTGAGTAATTTTTGCAACAAACAGACTTTGAGAGGTAGAATGAAAAGCATCATAGACTAGATGGTACTCCTGCTGAGAGAGAATCTAGGAGGCCTATTAGAGAAATACTAACATTGCATCATAAAAATCCTACATTTTTAGGGCAGACATTAAGAAAATAACTAGATGCTAAAGGATCCACATTAGAAATCCAGAGAAGTAACTGAAAAACAGTGTAAATTCATAGAGAGTTGCAATTAATTATGAAACTGATTTGTGTTAATTTCACTCCTAGAAGTGCAGAAAAATATAAAAATTAAATATTAGGATTTATAGGTTGCACATTTTTTTTTCATTCAGGAAGTCCTTGTGATGAGGCAAATCTCTCTGAAACCACTAAGTTCACACTGCAGGCTAATGGATGAATAATTTATTTCTTTTTTAAGTAATCGAATCACATTGCAATTCATCCTTTAAAAACACTTTAGGAAAAGCTGTCTTAGTGGTTTCGATGCCCACATTTCGTGTTTTTCTGGCTAGCTACCTGGAGCCACAGTATGAATTAAAGCCTCTCCCTACACCATCAGTACCCAGCTCCGTCTGTGACCACATCTTTGCACCACGACTCCTCCATCAGTCCATCCTCAGCTGGAGTTGCACTCTCTGCTTTCTTATCCATGCATTTACCTGCTTTCTCTGGCACTTTTAGAGGCTTTCCAGTGGCTGTAGCTCTATTTCTTTGTCTGGCTTTGTTGTAAAACCTGTTGATAGTGCCTGCCCTGGTATTAGCCCATCAGTCCATCTGCAACAAAACTGTCTGAAACTAGAGTCATCTTTTTGTCGTTGGTAATCTCACCTCAGTGACCTCACACAGCTGACTCCTTTGAGTGATTCCAGGGAGCTTTTAAAATTACCTATGTATTTTTTCTTAGTAATATCCCGTAAGTAAGTCCAGAGCTCTTGAAAATTAATGAAAGATTGAGAGATGGATCATGGTAACTATATTCATGCATACACACACACACATATACAGAAATAGCCCCGATAATAGAGTGAAAATAAGATATGCATGTGGGAGGAGACTGGAAAGACATTAAGAGGTCGGGAGAGATAAAGCAGCTTAGGGAAGAAGTGGGGTTTGGAATTAAATTGGAGAGGCTTTTGAAAGGAAAATGATACTTGAGGAGAGGTTAGGGCTTACTGGAGAATGTTTCTGAGGTGAGAATATAGCAGAATAATTAGGATCAAGTGAAGGGGAACGTAATGAGATTGGATGGTGAGAAATGCCATTTTGTTGCTGTGACTGAAGGAGTTAGTGTTATAGGAGGTTTCTGGCTACAGACAAGCTAGTCTTATAGATAAATTATCCCCCCTTCAACCCCCCGCCTCCAGCACAGAGATGTGCTAATATAATTTTGTGGTTCAACAGTAGTTTCATATGGGCTGTATAACAAGTGGTTCAGAAATTAAGAAAATTCAGAAATCAAGAAAAAGCAATTTGTGAATACCTTTCAGCATCCTCTAAAGACAGGCGTAACAGTGGCTACAGTGACTTGATTTTGCTGCCTGTTCTGCTTTGGACTCTATGTCCTCCAGCACCAGCAAAGCCCTGGGTGTCCTGAATACACTGGATTTTACCATGTATGCGCTGCATAAGCATGCATGCTTAAGTATCCCAGGATTTCCCTCTGGAAAATACTGAAATCCTCCTGCCGAAAGTCATTTTTCTTGCACAAGCTGTTATGGGCTGTTTTCCTGTGTATTAATTACATTTTAAGTGCATTTGCTGAAGCCTTGTCTTTTCTGGGTTTACTAAGTTATTGCCAGGAAGACACTTGTTACAGGCAATGGAATGTGAAAAATATTGAAGTCCAGAATATAGTTTTGTTGATTTGTAGCATATGTATTGGCTAGATAATACAAAACCCCATGATTTTAAGCAATTGCAGAGCTAACGTCTCACAGGTACAGCACAATCTCTTTGTGAAACTACTGCAGATATAGAACGGTGTCTTTTGCCTTTACCACTTATTTAGCACCTTCAGAATGCAGACAGCATTTTCTGATTTCCCGCTCGTGCTTATCTGATGCCCACCTGGGATGGTGCTCACGCAGTGATTGCGAGCAGATCCTTAACCCTTGCTCTCATCACCAGAGCTGCAACAACATGAGAGCTGCGGTCCAGGCCGTCCCTGCCATCAGCTCTGTGCTCTCTGGTTAACACCCAGCCATGAGAAAATGGCACCGCTGGAGAAGGTTGAAGGTACAGGGCTCCTTCTTCTGAGACCTTGCTCCCATCAGCTTATGAAACACATCCAGAAATAAGCAGAACCTTCTTAATGGGACATGTCACGGTAAAGACTAACAGTGCCTAATTGCATTTTCTAATACTTTCCTGAGGTATGTCAGATGTAGAGACAGAGATTGCTATCATGCGTTTGCTTAGAGAAAAATATGACATGACACTGAAGCGACGCTGGAATCAGTGCATTTGCATTTCCTAGTTCCCACTACTCAGCTCACTATGTTTCCTTCTAGCGTCTGACCCTAAGAGACATGTGCTGCCTGCAGCACTGGTTTGCTGCACACCCTTTCCAGAGGGCGTGAGGCTCAGCAGATATTTCCAGATTCTCAGGCATGCCAGTTTGTGTACCCCCCTGCCAATAGAAGCTGAACCCAGAAAGGGAAAACATTGTTCACTCTGCCGCATGTTTCCGCATGTCTTCGTAGCATGTTACCCATAGACGTATAGATTGATTTTGGTGATGCCTCAGTGTTTCCTAAATGGAGAACAAACAGTGCCATTTTGTTACTGCCAAATGATACTGCAAATAATATTATTATTAATAATATATAATAATACTAATACCTAATACTAATCTTGCAACTAATGCTGGAGCAGGACTTTACTGCAGGCAGTTTCATAGAATGAATCATAAAATCATAGAATGGCCTAGGCTGGAAGGGACCTTAGAGATCACCTAATCCAACCTCCCTGTCATGTGCAGGGACACCTCTCAACTAGATCAGGCTACTCAAGGCTCCGTCCAACTTGGCCTTGAACACCTCCAGGGAGGGGGCAGCCGCAACTCTGGACAATTTATTCCAAAGTCTTACCGCACTCATAATTTGCTGGAACCTTCTGCTTAAGTGAGGGAAAAAAATCACCATAGGTTTAGACACACAAGAGGCATAAATGTTGGTTGTTGAGAAACATTTATCCCATAACAGCACCAGTTTGCCTCTTGTATCTCCATGAGCCTTTGCTTTCTACTGGCATCTCTGAAGGGTGCCAAACAGCACTTACCCAAACTCACAGCATGCTGCTCGACTGACCTGTTATATATGTTGTAATGTCACCAACTGCCAGTTTGCATTGCCCCTGTTAGACTTCTAAAACAGTAATTTAATAAAGGAAGGTGATATGAATCATCAAGGAATAATTTGAATTATCATTGTAGATAATTCATTATGCACACATTTCTTGTGAGATCCTTAAATCAGCAGGGCTTCTTAATCAGAGACTTAAAAATTTTGTCTGTAACAGCTAGAGACTTGACCCATAAATCAGCAGCCAGGCCAGCAGGTCTGATTCAGGCTTCACATTTTTTCCCTGTGAGAACAAGACACTTAATTACAACCAAGGTCATAGAGAAGGAGAGAAACCCTGTAATGCCGAGTTGGTTTTGAGAGCAACAGCTCCGGCAGCGCTTTCTGAAAGCAGGGCGATTTGCAAGCAGAAGACGAAACTATGGCTGGCAATGCTGCTGCAATATTGCCGTCCTAACAGGGTGATCTAAAAGAGTGCTGGTACCCCTGGAGCTAGTCCAATTTTTCTTGCCCTGTCAATAGTAGATAGTATTTGCCCGAGTGAGACAGTCATACTCATTGTCAGATTTTATCAGTAAAAATAATTAACTGTTCTGGTACAGTCATCTTTTCTGTTCTTCTGTGCCGAGAACACACGTCTTGCATGCTTTCCTTTGAGGGGTGAGAAAGTGTTTTCTGCAATTTACGTGAGTAATCGGGTCATGACTTGACCTGTGCTCCATGCGACACGGAGCACCCTGGGGCTGGGCTGGAGGCAAGGCGCCCCTCTCCTGAAATGCCAGGTGCTCTGCATGGGGGCTGGGGCAGTGAGGGAGGGAGGGTCTCAGACCCCTTTAAAATGCATTTACTGCGAGGGCAAGGGAAAGGAGATCAGGCGCCAGCAGGTCCAGTCACCTTCATCAGTGCAGGTGTCTTCTTCTGCCCCATTTTTCACAGATGGGTCTTGTATGCAGGGCCACCAGGGGATCAGGACTAAAACAGCCAGGAGAAAAACGTGTTGAGCACAGCTCTCCAAGGTGTATTAGCCTACCTTATGACTTCAATCTCTTATTTTCATGAAATGGCATGGACTTAGCAAGCATATAAACTCCTGCGATTTGAAAAGGAAGTAGGGGTTTATAAATCCACACTTACCCAGCTAAGTAAATGGCCTGAGTCTCAGAAGTGCTAAATAGCTGCCAGATTCCCCTGAGGTGAATGACGCTGAGTATCTGGTGCCCCTGAAAGCCAGGTGATAAATTTCAGAGCTTTGCAAACCCTTGGCCTAGGGTTTTGCTAATCAATAGTCATCCCTCAGATATAATGAGCTGCCTAATAGCACCTAGTCTGGATGATGGATGCATGTCTGATCCTGGAACAAAGATATTAACCAACTGGTCACATTTATTCGATTGAATTCAGCAAATCAAAACCAACTAATTAGGTCTGTTAATACTCATTCGAAATAGAGTGAGAGGTTTGGGCAGGGTTGTTTTTCCCTTATTTTGCTTTTTTCTCTTTCTGGCAGTGCAGGCAATACAGTCCATTAGGGTTGGGAAATGTCTGAAGTTTGGACCAGCTTTTGTAACAGAAGGCTGAACAAAGACAACCCCTGAGGAGAGCAGAGAAATCAGCTGTGCCCTCTGGGAAAAGGAGATTTCTGTGAAGAGTGACCCCACTGAAACTCTTTGGTGACTGCTGCAATGCACTAGGAATCTCCATATCCAAAATTTTTCAGCAGATATCAGTCCTCTTAAACTTTGCAGTAAGGGAGATGGTGTCTTCTTTTATGCTTTATACTGCAAAGAACACGCCTTTGCTTAACCACAAGTAATAGCAATAAATATCATTTATATTAATAAGAATCATAAACTAACCCCATCATGAAAATATGGCTGGCTTTCAAGCATTATTACTTAAATACATCTTCACTGGTGGGAAAGCCATCCCAAAAAACCATTTGGGCTACAGCATATATATGTAAGGTCAGCCTTTCCATGTAACTAACTCCACTCTTATGGGGACTGATGTGTTGGAGAGCAGTGTAGG